>NC_053027.1:387399461-387633647 GCF_003073215.2 Triticum urartu | reverse complement strand
CTAATAGAGATAGTAAAGTAAATATTTTTGGTATTTTTGTTGTATAGATTGGAAACTAAAGATTGCAAAATAGTAAACAAGATGCAATGTAAATAAAAGAGATATAATATAATAGGAAAGAGACCCGGGGGCCATAGGTTTCACTAGTGGCTTCTCTTAAGATAGCATGTATTACGGTGGGTGAACAAATTACTACCGAGCAATTGATAGAAAAGCACCTAGTTATGAAGATATCTAAGGCAATGATCATGAATATAGGCATCCTGTCCGTGTCAAGTAGATCGAAATGATTCCGCATCTACTACTATTACTCCACACATCGACCGCTATCCAGCATGCATCTAGAGTATTAAGTTCATAAGAACGGAGTAACACATTGAGCAAGATGACATGATGTAGAGGGATAAACTCAAGCAATATGATATAAACCCCATCTTTTTATCCTCGATGGCAACAATACAATACGTGCCTTGCTGCCCCTACTGTCACTGGGAAAGGACACCGCAAGATTGAACCCAAAGCTAAGCACTTATCCCATTACAAGAAAGATCAATCTAGTAGGCCAAACTAAACCGATAATTTGAAGAGACTTACAAAGATATCAAATCATCCATATAAGAATTCATAGAAGAACCAAATAATATTAATAGATAATCTTGTTCTAAATCCACTATTCATTGGATCTCGACAAACACACCACAAAAGAGTATTACATCGAATAGATCTCCAAGAACATCGAGGGGAACTTTGTATTGAGAATCAAAGAGAGAGAAGAAGCCATCTAGCTAATAACTATGGACCTAAAGGTCTGTGGTAAACTACTCACACTTCATCGGAGAGGCAATGGTGTTGATGTAGAAGCCCTTTGTGATCGATTCCCCCTCCGGCAGATCGCCGAAAAAGGCCCCAAGATGGGATCTCACGGGTACAGAAGGTTGCGGCCGCGGAAAAGTGGTTTTGTGGCTCTCCCTGATGTTTCTAGGGTATAAGAGTATATATAGGCAAAAGAAGTACGTTGGTGGAGCTACGATGGGCCCACGAGGGTGGGGGCGCGCCCTCCTGCCTCGTGGCTTCCTCGTGGAGTTCCAGACTTCGACTCCAAGTCTTCTGGATTGCTTTCGGTCCAAGAAAGATCATCGCGAAGGTTTCATTCTGTTTGGACTCCGTTTGGTAATCCTTTTCTGCAAAACTCTGAAATAGGCAAAAACAGAAACTGGCACTGGGCCTCCGGTTAATAGGTTAGTGCCAAAAATAATATAAAAGAGCATATTAAAGCCCATTAAACATCCAAAACAGATAATATAATAGCATGGAACAATCAAAAATTATAGATACGTTGAAGACGTATCAAGCATCCCCAAGCTTAATTCCTGCTCGTCCTCGAGTAGGTAAATGATAAAAATAGAACTTTTGATGTGGAATGCTACTAACATAATTATCAATGTAATTTTCTTTATTGTGGCATGAATGTTCAGATCCGAAAGATTCAAGACAAAAGATTAATATTGACATAAAAACAATAATACATCAAGAATACTAAAAAAGCAATCATGTCTTCTTAAAATAACATGGCCAAAGAAAGCTATCTCTACAAAATTATATAGTCTGGCTATGCTCTATCTTCATCACACATAATATTAAATCATGCACAACCCTGATGACAAGCCAAGCAATTGTTTCATACTTTTGATGTTCTCAAACTTTTTCAATCTTCACGCAATACATGAGCGTGAGCCATGGATATAGCACTATAGGTGGAATAGATGGGTTGTTGTGGAGAAGACAAAATGGAGAAGATAGTCTCACATCAACTAGGCGTATCAACGGGCTATGGAGGTGGCCATCAATAGATATCAATGTGAGTGAGTAGGGTATGCCATGCAACAGATGCACTAGAGCTATAAATGTATGAAATCTCAACAAAAGAAACTAAGTGGGTGTGCATCCAACTTGCTTGCTCACGAAGACCTAGGGCATTTTGAGGAAGCCCATCATTGGAATATACAAACTAAGTTCTATAATGAAAAATTCCCACTGGTATATGAAAGTGACAAAATAAAAGACTCTCTATCATGAAGATCATGGTGCTACTTTGAAGCACAAGTGTGGAAAAAGGATAGTAGCATTGTCCCTTCTCTCTTTTTCTCTCATTTTTTTTGTTTTTTGGCCCTCTCTTTTTTTGGCCTCTTTTTTTATTTGTTATCTTTTTCGTTCGGAGTCTCATCCCGACTTGTGGGGGAATCATAGTCTCCATCATCCTTTCCTCACTGGGAAAATGCTCTAATAATGATGATCATCACACTTCTATTTACTTACACCTCAAGAATTACAACTCGATACTTAGAGCAAAATATGACTCTATGTGAATGCCTCTGGCGGTGTACCGGGATGTGCAATGAATCAAGAGTAACATGTATGAAAGAATTATGAATGGTGGCTTTGCCACAAATATGATGTCAACTACATGATCATGCAAGGCAATATGACAATGATGGAGCATGTCATAATAAACGAAACGGTGGAAAGTTGCATGGCAATATATCTCGGAATGGCTATGGAAATGCCATAATAGGTAGGTATGGTGGCTGTTTTGAGGAAGGTAAATGGTGGGTTTATGGTACCGGAGAAAGTTACGCGGTACTAGAGAGGCTAGCAATGGTGGAAGGGTGAGAGTGCGTATAATCCATGGACTCAACATTAGTCATAAAGAACTCATATAGTTATTGCAAAAATCTATTAGTTATCAAAACGAAGTAGTACGCGCATCCTCCAAGGGGGATATATTGGTAGGAAAAGACCATCGCTCGTCATCGACCGCCACTCATAAGGAAGACAATCAATAAATAGATCATGCTCCAATTTCATCACATAACGGTTCACCATACGTGCATGCTACAGGAATCACAAACTTTAACACAAGTATCTCTCAAATTCACAACTACTCTACTAGCATGACTCTAATATCACCATCTTCATATCTCAAAACAATCATAAAGAATCAAACTTCTCATAGTATTCAACGCACTTTATATGAAAGTTTTTATTATACCCATCTTGGATGCCCATCATATTAGGACTAGTTTTATAGCCAAAGCAAATTACCATGCTGTTCTAAAAGACTCTCAAAATAATATAAGTGAATCATGAGAGATCAATAATTTCTGTAAAATAAAACCACCACCGTGCTCTAAAAAGATATAAGTGAAGCACTAGAGCAAAATTATCTAGCTCAAAAGATATAAGTGAAGCACATAGAGTATTCTAATAAATTCTGATTCATGTGTGTCTGTCCCAAAAGGTGTGTAAATAAAGGATGATTGTGGTAAACTAAAAAGCAAATACTCAAACAATACAAGGCGCTCCAAGCAAAACACATATCATGTGGTGAATAAAAATATTGCCTCAAGTAAAGTTACCAATAGACAAGGACGAAAGAGGGGATGCCTTCCGGGGCATCCCCAAGCTTAGCCTTTTGGGTTGTCATTGAATTTTACCTTGGGGTGCCTTGGGAATCCACAATCTTAGGCTCTTGCCACTCCTTATTCCAAAATCCATCAAATCTTTACCCAAAAACTTGAAAACTTCACAACACAAAACTTCAACAGAAAATCTCATGAGCTCCGTTAGTATAAGAAAATAAACCACCACTTTAAGGTACTGTAATGAACTCATTATTTATTTATATTGGTGTTAAACCTACTGTATTCCAACTTCTCTATGGTTCATACCCCCCGATACTACTCATAGATTCATCAAAATAAGCAAACAACACACGAAAAACAGAATCTGTCAAAAACAGAACAGTTGTAGCAATCTGTAACTTTCGAATACTTCTGTAACTCCAAAAATTCTGAAAAATTAGGACGGCCTGAGAAATTTGTATATTGATCTACTTCAAGTGGATAGGTATTTTATCGCTCTCTGGTAAAAAATGAAAATTAATTTCGTGAGCGTAAAAGTTTCTGTTTTTTTCAGCAAGATCAAACAACTATCACCCAAGAAGATCCTAAAGGCTTTACTTGGCACAAACACTAATTAAAACATAAAAACACAATCATAACAGAAGCTAGATGAATTATTTATTACTAAACAGGAGCAAAAGCAAAGAACAAAAATAAAATTGGGTTGCCTCCCAACAAGCGCTATCGTTTAACGCCCCTAGCTAGGCATAAAAACAAGAATAGATCTAGGTATTGTCATCTTTGGTATGCAATTCTTCAATTGAACACACATAACCCTTAGGAGGTTCTTTGGTTTTGTTAATGATCAAACTCCTAGGCAAGAAATCAAGAAATTCATTTGTAGCAAAAGGTTCATTAATGATATCGAAAAAGTTGGGGTGAACACTTATTGATTTGAGGTCTTCATTTTCCTTACTAAGATTCACCCTTATTTTTAGGAACATAGATAAACTTGGCGGAAACTTTGGTAGGAGGAGGATTTGAGGTATTTTTAATGGCAGAAAAAGCGGACCCCAAGTTGGTAATAATATCTTCTGAGTTTATCAATTCTAGTGGAATCTTGATCTATCTTCTCATTAACTATGGGTTCCTTTCTCCTAAGATTTTTCAGAGTAACTCCTACCTTAGATCCATATTGGGTAATTTGGTTGTGGATCTTTTTATCCAAATTTTCTATTAACTCTACAGTGGCAATTTTATTTTCAATAATATCAAGCCTTTGCATCCCATGTTCCAAAGTTAAAATAGTTCCATTGACCAAAAGAGGTGGTGGGCCTAACAAATCTATCATAGCATTATAAGAATCAAAAGTATGGCTTCCCAAGAAATTCCCTCGGGTAATGGTGTCAAGAACATATCTATTCCAAGGAGTGATGCCTACGTAAAAATTGCGAAGAAGAACGGAAGTGGATTGCTTTCTAGTAGATCTATTTTGAGCATTGCAAATTCTATACCAAGCATCTTTTAGATTTTATCCCTCCCTTTGTTTAAAATTGAGAACTTCATTATCGGGAGTATTAACAATGATAGGAGCACTAGCCATGAAGGCAAAACAAACGAACTAACACACGGACGCACAAGAAGCAAGCGAAAAGAGACGAACGGAAAGGGCGAAGAAAAGGCAAAGTTCGAAAATCGTTTTAGAAGTGGGGGAGAGGAAAACGAGAGGCAAATGGAAATAATGTAATGCGAGAGAAGAGTTTATGATGGGTACTTGGTATGTCTTGACTTGGCGTAGATCTCCCCGGCAACGGCGCCAGAAATCCTTCTTGCTACCTCCTGAGCATGCGTTGGTTTTCCCTTGAAGAGGAAAGGGTGATGCAGCAAAGTAGCGTAAGTATTTCCCTCCGTTTTGAGAACCAAGGTATCAATCCAGTAGGAGACAACACAGAAGTCACCTAGTACCTGCACAAACAATCAAGAACCTTGCAACCAACGCGATAAAGGGGTTGTCAATCCCTTCTGGTCACTCGCAAAAGTGAGATCTAATAGAGATAGTAAAGTAAATATTTTTGGTATTTTTGTTGTATAGATTGGAAAGTAAAGATTAAAAAATAGTAAATGAGATGCGATGTAAATAAAAGATATGTAATATAATAGGAAAGAGACCCGGGGGTCATAGGTTTCACTAGTGGCTTCTCTCAAGATAGCATGTATTACGGTGGGTGAACAAATTACTGCCGAGCAATTGATAGAAAAGCGCATAGTTATGAGATATTACTAAGGCAATGATCATGAATATAGGCATCACGTCGTGTCAAGTAGATCGAAATGATTCTGCATCTACTACTATTACTCCACACATCGACCGCTATCCAGCATGCATCTAGAGTATTAAGTTCATAAGAACAGAGTAACACATTAAGCAAGATGACATGATGTAGAGGGATAAACTCAAGCAATATGATATAAACCCCATCTTTTTATCCTCGATGGCAACAATACAATACGTGCCTTGCTGCCCCTACTGTCACTGGGAAAGGACACCGCAAGATTGAACCCAAAGCTAAGCACTTCTCCCATTGCAAGAAAGATCAATCTAGTAGGCCAAACTAAACCGATAATTCGAAGAGACTTGCAAAGATATCAAATCATGCATATAAGAATTCAGAGAAGAACCAAATAATATTCATAGATAATCTTGTTCATAAATCCACAATTCATCGGATCTCGGCAAACACACCGCAAAAGAGTATTACATCGAATAGATCTCCAAGAACATCGAGGAGAACTTTGTATTGAGAATCAAAGAGAGAGAAGAAGCCATCTAGCTAATAACTATGGACCCGAAGGTCTGTGGTAAACTACTCACGCTTCATCGAGAGGCAATGGTGTTGATGTAGAAGCCCTCCGTGATCGATTCCCCCTCCGGCAGATCGCCGAAAAGGCCCCAAGATGGGATCTCACGGGTATAGAAGGTTGGCGGTGGAAAAGTGGTTTCGTGGCTCTCCCTGATGTTTCTAGGGTATAAGAGTATATATAGGAAAGAAGTACGTCGGTGGAGCTACGAGGGGCCCACGAGGGTGGGGGCGCGACCCCCCCTGGGCGCGCCCTCCTGCCTCGTGGCTTCCTCGTGGAGTTCCAGACTTCGACTCCAAGTCTTCTGGATTGCTTTCGGTCCAAGAAAGATCATCGCGAAGGTTTCATTCCGTTTGGACTCCGTTTGGTATTCCTTTTCTGCGAAACTCTAAAATAGGCAAAAAAAAGAAACTGGCACTGGGCCTCCGGTTAATAGGTTAGTCCCAAAAATAATATAAAAGAGCATATTAAAGCCCATTAAACATCCAAAACAGATAATATAATAGCATGGAACAATCAAAAATTATAGATACGTTGAAGACGTATCACTATCATCAATAGGTAGTGGGTCATCAAGCACATTTTCAAGCCTAGACAAGTTATCAGCTGCGGGGTTCTCAGCTCCTTTTCTATCAATGATATGTAAATCAAATTCTTGTAACATGAGAACCCAACGAATAAGTCTAGGTTTAGCATCTTTCTTTTCCATAAGATATTTAATAGCAGCATGGTCTGTGTGAACAGTTACTTTGGAATCAATAATATGAGGTCTAAATTTATCACAAGCAAACACCACTGCTAAGAATTCTTTTTCAGTAGTAGCATAATTTCTTTGAGCATTGTCTAGAGTTGTACTACATAATGAATAACATTCAATTTCTTCAGCTTTAATACCTTTTTATTTCATAGATTTCTTTGCCTCTTGCATATCTTCAGGACTGAGAAATAGAATACCCCTTTTCTTCGGGGTTGGTTCAAGAAGTGTCCAATCATTTTCGTTGCTCAATATATTATTCAGTAGCAATTCAGCTTGCTCAATAGTTCGTTCCCTGAAAACACAACCAACACAACTATCGAGGTGGTCTCTGGAAGCATTGGTTAGTCCATTATAAAAGATATCAAGTATTTCATTTTTCTTGAGAGGATGATCAAGCAAAGCATTAAGTAATTGGAGAAGCCTCCCCCAAGCTTGTGGGAGACTCTCTTCTTCAATTTGCACAAAATTAAATATTTCCTTTAAAGCAGCTTGTTTCTTATGAGCACAGAAATATTTTTGAGAGAAGTAATAAATCATATCATGGGGACTATGCACACAACGAGGAGCAAGAGAATTGAACCATATCTTAGCATCACCCTTTAATGAAAAATGAAACAGATTAAGAATATAGTAAGAGCGATTTTTTCCTCATGAGCAAATAGGGTGGATATATCATTTAATTTAGTAAGATGTGCCACAACAGTTTCAGATTCATAACCATAGAAAGGATCAGATTCAACCAAAGTAATTATCTCAGGATCGACAGAGAATTCATAATCCTTATTAGTAACAAAGATAGGTGAAGTAGCAAAAGCGGGATCATATTTCATTCTAGCATTCAAGGATTTTTATTTTAGCTTAGCTAATAATTTCTTAAGATCCTCTCTATCATTGCAAGCAAAGAAGTCTCTAGCAGTTTCTTCATCCATAACATAACCCTCAAGTACAATAGGCAATTCATATCTAGGGGGAGAATCATAATCATCAGTTTCAATAATATCATCAGTTTCAGTAATTTCATTCTCTCTAACCCTAGCAAGTTGTTCATCAAGAAATTCACCTAGTGGCACAGTATCATCAAGCATAGAAGTAGTATCATCAATAGCATCATGCATAGTAGAAGTGGCATCATCAATAACATGCGACATATCGGAATCAATAGCAGGAGTAGGTGTCGCAAGTTTACTCAAAACAGAAGGAGAATCAAGTGCAGAGCTAGATGGTAGTTCATCACCTTCCCTCGTAGTTGAGGGGAAAATCTAGGTTCTTTGATCTTTCAAATTCCTCATAGTGATCAACGGATATAAATCCCAAGTGACTCAAATAATAGAGCTATGCTCCCTGCCAATGGCGCCAGAAAAAGGTCTTGATAACCCACAAGTATAGGGGATCGCAACAGTTTTCGAGGGTAGAGTATTCAACCCAAATTTATTGATTCGACACAAGGGGAGCCAGAGAATATTTTTGAGTATTAGCAGCTAAGTTGTCAATTCAACCACACCTGAAAGACTTAATATCTGCAGCAAAATATTTAGTAGCAAAGTAGTATGGAAGTAACGGTAACAATGGCAAAAGTAATAGTAGCAGTTTTGTAGCAATCATAACAGTGGCAACGGAAAAGTAACTAAGCAAAGATCAATATGAAATGAGCTCGTAGGCAATGGATCAATGATGGATAATTATGTTGGATGGCATTCATCATGCAACGGTTATAACATAGGGTGACACGGAACTAGCTCCAATTCATCAATATAATGTAGGCATGTATTCCTAATATAGTCATACTTTTTTGCGGTGTGTTTACCGAGATCCGATGAATTGTGGATTTATGATCATCTTATCTATGAATATTCTCCTCTAAATTATTATATGCATGATTTGATATCTTTGCAAGTCTCTTCGAACTATCGATTTGGTTTGGCCAATTAGATTGGTTTTTCTTGCAATGGGAGAAGTGCTTAGCTTTGGGTTCAATCTTGTGGTGCTCGATCCTAGTGAAAGAAGGGGAACTGACACGTATTGTATTGTAGCCATCGAGGATAACAAGATTGGGTTTTCATCATATTGCTTGAGCTAATTTCACCACATCATGTCATCTTACTTAATGTGTTACTCTGTTCTTATGAACTTAATACTCTAGATGCAGGCAGGAGTCGGTCGATGTGTGGAGTAATAGTAGTAGATGCAGAATCGTTTCGGTCTACTTGACACGGACATGATGCCTATATTCATGATCATTGCCTTAGATATCATCATAACTTTGCGCTTTTCTACCAACTGCTCGGCGGCAATTTGTTCACCCACCGTACTATTTTCTATCTTGAGAGAAGCCTCTAGTGAAACCTATGTCCATGTAGGATCAAAAGTATGTATAGAAGGGGGGTGATTAGACTACTTGACCAAATAAAAATCTATCCTTTTCCCAATTTTAGTTCTTGGCAGATTTTAGCTATCTTAGCACAAGTCAAGCAATCTACACACAATTCAAGCAAGCATGCAAAAGAGTATATGAGCAGCGGAAAGTAAAGCATGCAACTTGCAAGAATGTAAAGGGAAGGGTTTGGAGGATTCAAACGCAATTGGAGACAAGGATGTTTTGGCGTGGTTCCGATAGGTGGTGCTATCGTACATCCACGTTGATGGAGACTTCAACCCACGAAGGGTAACGGTTGCGCGAGTCCATGGAGGGCTCCACCCACGAAGGGTCCACGAAGAAGCAACCTTGTCTATTCCATCACGGCCGTCTCCCACGAAGGACTTGCCTCACTAGCGGTGGATCTTCACGAAGTAGGCGATCTCCTTGCCCTTACAAACTCCTTGGTTCAACTCCACAATCTTGTCGGAGGCTCCCAAGTGACACCTAGCCAATCTAGGAGACACCACTCTCCAAGAAGTAACAAATGGTGTGTTGATGACGAACTCCTTGCTCTTGTGCTTCAAATGATAGTCTCCCCAACACTCAACTCTCTCTCACAGGATTTGGATTTGGTGGAAAGAAGATTTGAGTGGAAAGCAACTTGGGGAAGGCTAGAGATCAAGATTCATATGGTAGGAATGGAATATCTTGAGCTCAACACAAGGGTAGGTGGTTCTCTCTCAGAAAATGTGTATTGGAAGTGAAGATCTGTTCTGATGGCTCTCTCCACGAATGAAGAGTGGGTGGAGGGGTATATATAGCCTCCACACAAAATCTAACCGTTACACACAATCTGCCAAACTCGGTGGGACCGAATCGTTAAACTCGGTCGGACCGATTCAGCAAACCTAGTGACCATTAGGATTTTCGGTGGGACTGAGATGCAACTCGGTAGGACCGATATGGTTAGGGTTTGGGCATAACGTAATCTTGGTGTGACCGATTACACAAACTCGGTGGGACCGATTTTGGTAATAAGCTAACCAGAGAGTTGGTCAGGTAAACTCGATGGGACCGATTCTCTCTTTTCGGTGAGACCGAAATGTTACGAAAGGGAAACAGTGAGTTTACATTGCAATCTCGGTGGGACCGATCACTCACTTTGGTTAGACCGAAACGTTACGAAGGGGAAACAGAGAAATTGCAATCCCATCTCGGTGAGACCGAGATCCCTATCGGTGAAACCGAATTGCTAGGGTTTGTGGCAGTGGCTATGACAAATGAAACTCGGTGGCGCCGGATGGAAAGAATTGGTGGGGCCGAGTTTGACTTTTGGTTTTGGTCATATGTGGACGTGGGAAGATAGTTGAGGGTTTTGGAGCATATCACTAAGCACATGAAGCAAGAGGCTCATTAAGCAACTCCTCATCCCTCCTTAATAGTATTGGCTTTTCTTATAGACTCAATGTGATCTTGGATCACTAAAATATAAAATGTAGAGTCTTGATCTTGAAGTTTGAGCCAATCCTTTGTCCTTATAATTTTGAGGGATCCACTTTCCTCATCCATGCCATGCCATCCATTGAGCTTTTCCTGAAATATTCATCTTGGAATAATGTTAGCTCAATGAGCTATATGTTGTAGGAATTACCAAAACCACCCAGGGATAGTTGCACTTTCAGGCTCCTTATCAGCCGGCGTGGCCAGGAAGGGTGGGGTGGAGAGCATGTGCTTGAGGTCGCGGAAGGCCTCGTCCGCCTGGTCGTTCCACTCAAACACTGACATCTTCTTCATCAGCTGATACAGGGGCAGGGCCCCCAGCTGGCTAAGAAACCGGTTGAGAGAGGCCAAGCAGTTGGTGAACTTCTGGACATCTCGCAGCCGAGTCGGCTTGTGCATGCGCTTGATGGCCTTGATCTTCTCCAGATTGGCCTCAATGCCACGCTCCGAGACGAGGAAGCCGAGTAGCTGGCCTACTGGCACGCCGAACACACACTTCTTCGGGTTGAGCTTGATCTGATACCGATGCAGATTGGCGAAGGTTTCCTTGAGGTTAGCTAGGAGCATGAGGTGTCGTTCTTCTTTGGGACGAGGACTGGATTGGCTAGCCACTCGGGGTGGAACACTCCATGATGAAGCCGTCTACGAGCATCCGGGTGATCGCCTCACCAATGATTCTTCGCTTCTCCTCGAAAAAGCAACGTAGCGGCTGACGGACAGGCTTAGGGTCCTTGCGGACATGAATTTTGTGCTCGGCGTACTCCCTTGGAACACCTGGCATGTCCTTGGGGGACCATGCAAAGATGTCCCAATTCTCACAAAGGAAGCCAACGAGCTTGCCTTCCTATCTTCTGCTGAGGTGGGTGCCCACAACAACGTACTCGCTACAGCTGGGGTTAGCCAGGTTGAGCGGGACCTTCTTGGTATCCTTGGACGGCTAGAACGAGGCCTCGCCAGCCGACTCCTTGGTCGGAGCCGGCACGGCCGGCTGCTCGCCAGCCAACGCCATGATCTGGTCGAGCTGGCGCCTCTCCTCAGCGATGACCAACAACTCGGCCAGCTTGGAGCCGGCTCGGGCACACTCTAGGAATTTCTTGTAGTCGTCAACGATGGTGATGAGGCCCTTGGGACCCGACATATTCAGCTTCAGGTAGGCGTAGTGGGGAACTTCCATGAACTTTGCTAGCGCGGGCCGGCGCAGCAGCGCGTGGTAGGGGCTGGCCAGGTCGACCACCTCGAACACGAGCGAGGAGCAGGAGAGGCCCGACACAATGCCGTGGAACACCGTCCGGGATGGCTCTAGCTGCTGCGCCTGGATGCCGAGCTTGGTCATTGTGTCGCGGTAGAGGATGTTGATGCTGCTGCAGCCATCGATGAGGACTTGCGAGAAGCGGCAGGTGCGCTTCTTAGCGACCATGGTGTGGTCGAGAATGAGAGCATAGCCCCTCGGCGTCGGCATGATGGCCGGATGGTCCTCCCGGGTCCAGCTGAGCGGGCCATCTGACCAGTGCATGTACTGAGGCACGACCGGGACCATGGTGTTCACTTCCTGCCGAAGCCGGCGCTCATTGTGCTTGTCGCCGCCTTCGCTGGTGAAGACGATGTAGTAGGCGTTCGGGTTGGGGAAGGTGTCGTCACGCATAGTGCCAGCCGCCGGGTGCGGTGATACCTCTCCAACGTATCTATAATTTTTGATTGTTCCATGCTGTTATATTATCATTCTTGAATGTTTTACAATCATTTTATAGTCATTTTATATCATTTTTTGGTACTAACCTATTGACATAGTGCCTAGTGCTAGTTGCTGTTTTTTGCTTGTTTTTTACATCGCAGGAAATCAATACCAAACGGAGTCCAAACGCAGCAAAGCTTTTTTGTGGATTTTTTCTGGACCATAAGACACTGTATGGGCCAAGAAAGTACCTGAGGGGTGCTCTGAGGGGAGCACAACACACCAGGGCGCGCCTGGAGGCCCAGGCGCGCCCAGGTGGGTTGTGCCCACCTCAGTGGCATTCCGCACCGCCTCTTTGCTCTATAAATACCCTAATATTCCAGAAATCCTAGGGGAATCGACGAAAAATCAATTCCAGCCGCCGCAAGTTCCAGAAACACCAAATCCAATCTAGACACCATCGCGGAGGGGTTCATCATGTCCATTGGTGCCACTCCGACGATGCGTGAGTAGTTCTTTGTAGACCTGCGGGTCCATAGTTAGTAGCTAGATGGCTTCCTCTCTCTCTCTCTCTTGATTCTCAATACAATGGTCTCTTGGAGATCCATATGATGTAAGTCTTTTTGCGATGTGTTTGTTGGGATACGATGAACTTTGAGTTTATGATCAGATCTATGTTTTTATCCATGAAAGTTATTTGAGTCTTCTTTGATCTCTTATATGCATGATTGATCATAGCCTCGTATTTATTCTCCAATATTTGGGTTTTGTTTGGTCAACTTGATCTATTTATCTTGCAATGGAAAGAGGTGCTTTGTGATGGGTTCGATCTTACGGTGCTTGATCCCAGTGACAGAAGGGGAAATGACACGTATGTATCGTTGCTATTAAGGATACCAAGATGGGGTCTATTTCTACATAAATAGATCTTGTCTACATCATGTCATCGTTCTTATTGCATTACTCCGTTTTTCCATGAACTTAATACACTAGATGCATGCTGGATAGCGGATGATGTGTGGAGTAATAGTAGTAGATGCAGGCAGGAGTCGGTCTACTAATCTTGGGTGTGATGCCTATATAATGATTATTGCGTGGATATCGTCATGATTATTTGAAGTTCTATCAATTTCCCAACAGTAATTGCTTTCCCACTATTGGCTATTTTTCTCGAGAGAAGCCACTAATGAAACCTACGGCCCACAGGTCTCTTCTTTAATATACTTGCCTTTGCGATCTATTTTATTTGCTTTTATTTTCAGATCTATTAAACCAAAAATACAAAAATACCTTGCTTCACTTAATTTTATTTGCGATCTATTTATCATATCTATTACAACTTTATCACGTCTTCTCGCCAATTTGTGGCATCATTACCCGAAAGGGATTGACAACCCCTTTAACACGTTGGGTTGCGAGTATTTGTTATTTGTGTGTGCAGGGGCTGTTTACGTTGTGTTGCTTGGTTCTCCTACTGGTTCGATAACCTTGGTCTCATCATTGGGAAATACCTACCATCGCTGTGCTGCATCATCCCTTCCTCTTTGGGGAAATACTGACGTAGTTCATGCAGGCATCAAAAGGAATTTCTAGTGCCGTTGCCGGGGAGGATCACGTCAAGATAGTCTCCCGTCAATGCGCTTTCTGGCGCCGTTGCCGGGGAGACATCATCATCATCAACCAGTTTCCTAATCACAAATCTCATCTCCTCGCAATTTACATTATTTGCCATTTTCCTCTCGTTTTCCTCTCCCCCACTTCACAAAAAATTGCCATTTTATTTGCCCTCTTTTTCGTCCGCCGTTTTCTCGTCAGATCTGTTTTTGAGTGAAATCTCGTTGACCACCTTTTGTCGTTATGGATGGTTCTTCCTCTATTGCGTACACCCCCGAGAACGAGGTTCTTAACTTTAAACAAAGGGGAGGGGAGAATTTAAAATATGCTTGGTATAGGATTTGCAATGCTCATAATTGATCCATCCGTAAGCAATCTACCGTTGCCCTTCTTCATTGTTTTTATGTGGGCATCACCACTTGGTATAGATTCGTCCTAGGTATGATTAGCGGTGGAAGTTTCTTGATGTGTCCTTCTCTTGATGCATTTAATGTTTTGGGAAATTTAGTGGGTTCAGCACCACTCATGATCAATGAAACAATTTTGACTCTTGAGCATGTTATGGAAAGACTAGATGCTATTGAAAAGAAAATGCTTACCAAAGAACATATTGAAAACTTGGATAAAAACATGCAAAATTTCGCTACTAAAATTGGGTGAAAATTGGGAGAACTTTTTAAGCTGTTAAAAGAAAAGGGGACTATAGTTCATGAAAGAATGGAAGAAAGCCCGACTAGGATTAATAAACCGGAAGAATTTTTTACTAATCTAAGTACGGCTTTTGCTTCCGCCAAAACTCCCGTAAATATTGGTAAGACTACTCAAGTTACTAAAAACAAGGGTGCAACTTCTAGCAATAATAAAGGAGATCTTAAGATGATTAGTATCCATCCCAATTTTATTGAAGTTATAAGAGACCCTCTTTGCAAAAATGATTTTTTCAATCTCGTGCCTAGAAGTATTGTCGTTGAGAATTTATGTGCAAAATCCTTGAAAATTCTAAGTGTTTGATCGAAGAGTTGGAGTCTAAAGATGACAAAACTTAGATCCTATGCGTTATGCCTAGCTAAGGGCGTAAAACGATAGCGCTCGTTGGGAGGCAACCCAACTTGTATCTTTGTGATTTTTGGTTTTCTTGATGTTTTCAATAAAATACCCAATTAGTCCTCTGGTTAGATGTGTTTTTGTGGTTTAAATTAGTGTTTGTGCCAAGCAAGGCCTTTGGGAGGATTTGGGTGAGAGTTGATTTGATCTTGCTGAAAAATAGAAACTTTTGTGCTCACGAAATTATTTTTCATGTTTATCAGAAGTGTGATTTTGAGTTGATTCTTTTTGCAGAAGATTAATAAACAAATTATTCACGTCGTCCTAATGTTCAAGAATTTTTGGAGTTACAGAAGTTTTCGAAGTAGTCAGATTTCTACAGACTGTTCTGTTTTGATAGATTCTCTTTTCTTTGCGTTGTGTGCTTGTTTTGATGATTCTATGGTTCTCTTTGAAGAATTTTTTCCATAGAAAAGTTGGAATACAGTAGATATAATGCAAAAATAAAATTTTAATGGGTTTGCAACAATACTTGTAGTAGTTGTTTGCTTTCTTATACTAACAAATCTCACGAAGGTTTTGTTGAGTTTTGTGTGATTGAAGTTTCAAGTTTTGGGTGATCTTACGATGGATGAAGGAATAAGGATTATCAAAAGGCTAAGCTTGGGAATGCCCGAGGCACCCCAAGATAATATTCAAGAAGTAGCAAGCAACTAAGCTTGGGGATGCCCCCGAGTGGCATCCCCTCTTTCTTCTAACAATCATCGGTATTTTACTTGGAACTATATTTTTATTCGTCACATATTATGAGTTTTGCTTGGAGCGTCTTTTATGATATGAGTCTTTTCTTGTTTTTATTTGTGTTATAAGTCTTGAATCCTTACTGGACACACCTTTTTGAGAGAGTCAAAAAATTATGCTATGCTTCAGTTAAATTTTTAGAGCCTTGGAATTGCTCTAGTGCTTCACTTATATATTTTTGAGCACGGTGTGCTTTGTTATTTTTGAAGAAATGCTGTCATGCTTCACTTAGATTTATTTGGGAGTTAATAATTTTTTTAAGAAATTCTCTCTTGCTTCACTTAGATTATTTTTGAGAGAAAAGAAATATTATGCTCATGTTCTTCACTTAAATTTGTTTGAGCTTATCAAAAGCAACATATGAAAATAGTCCCAAAGTGATAGATATCCAAGGAGGATATAATGAAAACTTTCATGAAGATCATTGAACAAAATAAACTTGGTTCTTCGTAATGGTTTTGAGATATGACGATGCGATATGTGAGTCATGTTGATGAGTAATTATGCTTTAGTAAGAATATTGGTGTTAAGGTTTGTGATTCCCTATACAAGCACGAAAGTCAATAGTTATGCAATGAAATTACATCCTACTTATGGTGCGTTATTCAGTGTTACTTATGCTGAATGCTTGGGTACGAGATTTTTTCGTTTCTTGGTTGGACGCTTCTCAATCTTTTTGCTAGCCTTCATTTTGCACTAAGTACGATCACTACTTGTGCATCCAAAACCCTTTAAACCAGTTTTGCCATATGAGTCCAGTATACCTACCTATATGTGGTATTCCAGTGCCGTTCTAAGCAAATTTGCATGTGCCATCTCTAATTTTCAAAATAAATTTCTCTTTTTGTGTGCTCGTACCGCTCGCGAGGCGGTGAGGAGTGGCCGATGTTTTCCATGCTAGATGTGTTATTCTCACGACGAGTGTTTATTCACTTGTCATTGCACGAGAGTACGACAAAGGTATTAGGGATGCCCAGTCCTGAAATGAAAAATGAATTTACTTTATGTTGTCAAATAATAAATTCCTTGGAAAGTGTTGGTATGGAGGGCACCCGTGGATACGGTTAGCCATGGAAAGTGAAAGTATGGTGGAAAAAGGAATAAACTTTATTTTCTATTTGGGAACCGCCTATGATGTATCTAGCATGGAAAGCATTGGAAACTCTAAGTCATTTTCGTTGGTGGGAAAAGTATGCCTCCCAAAATGATTTTATCTCTCAATTTTTGCTTTGAGCTCTGGCACCTCTACAAATCCCTACTTCCCTCTACGAAGGGCCTTTCTTTTACATTATGCAATTTTTATTTTTAATTTGAGTCTCCATCTGCACTTATAAAGCACCAACTAAGGGGCACTATGATCGTATTTGAGCATTGGGTGTAGCTAATATTCGAGTGTGTTTCATGAATGGATCAATGATTGAGCATGATGGGCTAGGGATAACTTGATTTAGTGTTGATATTTTGAAAGACATGGTTGCTTGTTGATATGCTTGAGTATTAAAGTCTTCATGTCAAAACTAGACTATTCCTTTGAACCATATAAAAGTCCAAATGTCCATTGCTACAAAGAAAAGATTATGTGATGAACACATTAGGCAACATTCCGCATCAAAATTTCTGTTTTTATCATTTACGTACTCGAGGACGAGCATGAATTAAGCTTGGGGATGCTGATACGTGTCAATGTATCTATAATTTTTCATTGTTACATGCTGTTATATTATCATTCTTGGATGTTTTACAATCATTTTATAGTCATTTTATATCATTTTTGGGTACTAACCTATTGACATAGTGCCCAGTGCCAGTTGTTGTTTTCTGCTTGTTTTTTACATCGTAGGAAATCAATACCAAACAGAGTCCAAACACAGTGAAACTTTTTGTGGATTTTATTGGACCAGAAGACACCGTATGGGCCAAGAAAGTACCAGACGGGTGCTCCGAGGGGAGCACAACCCACCAAGCCGCGCATGGGGGCTCAGGCGCCCAGGTGGGTTGTGCCCACCTTGGTGGCCTCCCACACCGCCTCTTTGCTCTATAAATACGCCAATATTCCAGAAACCCTAGGGGAGTCGACAAAAAATCAATTCCAGTCGCTGCAAGTTCCAGAAACACCAGATCCAATCTAGACACCATTGCGGAGGGGTTCATCATGTCCATTGGTGCCTCTCCGGTGATGCGTGAGTAGTTCTTTGTAGACCTATGGGTCCGTAGTTAGTAGCTAGATGGCTTCCTCTCTCTCTCTCTCCCTCTCTCTCTCTCTCTCTTGATTCTCATACAATGGTCTCTTGGAGATCCATATGATGTAAGCCTTTTTGCGGTGTGTTTGTTGGGATCCAGATGAACTTTGAGTTTATGATCAGATCTATGTTTTTATCCATGAAAGTTATTTGAGTCTTCTTTGATCTCTTATATGCATGATTACTTATAGCCTCGTATTTCTTCTCCGATATTTGGGTTTTGTTTGGCCAACTTGATCTATTTATCTTGCAATGGGAAGAGGTGCTTTGTGATGGGTTCGATCTTACGGTGCTTGATCCCAGTGACAGAAGGGGAAACGACACGTATGTATCGTTGCTATTAAGGATAAAAGATGGGGTCTATTTCTACATAAATAGATCTTGTCTACATCATGTCATCGTTCTTATTGCATTACTCCGTTTCTCCATGAACTTAATACACTAGATGCATGCTGGATAGCGGTCGATGTGTGGAGTAATAGTAGTAGATGCAGGTAGGAGTCGGTCTACTAATCTTGGACGTGATGCCTATATAATGATCATTGCCTGGATATCGTCATGATTATTTGAAGTTCTATCAATTTGCCCAACAGTAATTGTTTCACCCACTGTTTGCTATTTTTCTCGAGAGAAGCCACTAGTGAAACCTACAGCCCCCGGGTCTCTTCTTTAGCATATTTACCTTCACGATCTATTTTATTTGATTTTATTTTCAGATCTATTAAACCAAAAATACAAAAATACCTTGCTACACTTTATTTTATTTGCGACCTATTTATCCTATCTATTACAACTTTATCACGTCTTCTTGCCAATTTGTGGCATCGTTACCCGAAAGGGATTGACAACCCTTTAACACATCGGGTTGCGAGTATTTGTTATTTGTGTGCAGGGGTTGTTTACATTGTGTTGCTTGGTTCTCCTACTGGTTCGATAACCTTGGTCTCATCACTGAGGGAAAT
This sequence comes from Triticum urartu, assembly GCF_003073215.2. Taxonomy (NCBI): domain Eukaryota; kingdom Viridiplantae; phylum Streptophyta; class Magnoliopsida; order Poales; family Poaceae; genus Triticum; species Triticum urartu. The sequence continues at coordinate 387,614,441 of NC_053027.1, read as the reverse complement.
ACCTATAGTCGCTGTGCTGCATCATCCCTTCCTCTTTGGGGAAATACCGACGTAGTTCAAGCAGGCCTCATGCAGCGGCGAGGGGGAGGAGGCGGCTCCCCCGCACCCGACGCCGGAGGAGTGGCGGAGGGAGATCGCCCCTCATTAGGCCCCAAGTAATGGCGCACTGCCAGAGCGTGTGCATGGATGGCCTCGCACCACTGTGGTGCTTGCAGGGAGCGTCGAGCATCTTCTCAAAACTCATGGCGGGTTGCCAGGCAGTCTTGTCGGTTCGCTGATGCCGGCCGCCGCCCTGCTCGGCGGGAGGTGCCTGCTCGGCCGCAGCGACAAGGCAGTTGTCATAGCAGGGAGCCGGCTACTCTCCCTTGCATTTGTTGTCGGGGTGGTTGTTCTGCTGGCGGCTGTTCTCGCCAGCCGGCTTGGGGGTGGCGCCGGTAATGTCCACCACGACTTGGATTATGGCAGCGGCCGTGGCGTACTTGTCCGTCGTGGATGCGCGGCCATGGTGGTCGGCTCAGAGCGGAGGAGCTTGTGCTTGAGCAAGGTGTCAGTTCGACACCCGTCCATGAAGTATTGGATGGCCTGGACCTCATGGACCCCTCGCAGCTGTTCCAGAGCTGGTCTAGCGCGTGAGGTACTGGAGGCCAGTGATACGTCTGCAATGTATCTATAATTTTTGATTGTTCCATGCTATTATATTATCTGTTTTGGATGTTTTATATGCTATTTTATATTATTTTTGGGACTAACCTATTAACCTAGAGCCTAGTGCCAGTTTCTTTTTTTCCTTGTTTTTTGCTCGAAAAGGAATACCAAACAGAGTCCAAATGGAATAAACTTTGCGATGATTTTTCTTGGACCAGAAGGACACCCAGGAGACTTGGAGACAAGTCAGAAGAGCCACGAGTCAGCGACAAGGGGGGAGGGCGCGCCGGGGGGGGGGGGGGGGGGGGGTAGGGTGCGCCCCCTACCTTGTGGGCCCCTCGGTGACCCCCTAACCTATATCTTCCTCCTATATATTCCCAAACCGCCATAGAAGCATCCACGAAAACACTTTTCCACCGCCGCAACCTTCTGATTCCCGTGAGATCCCATCTAGGGGCCTTTTCGGCATCTGCAGAGGGGGATTCGATCACGGAGGGCTTCTACATCAACTCTATTGCCCTTCCGATGAAGCGTGAGTAGTTTACCTCAGACCTACGGGTCCATAGCTAGTAGCTAGATGGACTTCTTCTCTCTCTTTGATTCTCAATACCATGTTCTCCTCGGTGTTGTTGGAGATCTATCCGATGTAATCTTATTTTGCGGTGTGTTTGTCGATATCTGATGAATTGTGGATTTATGATCAGTTTATCTATGAATATTATTTGAATCTTCTCTGAATTCTTATATGCATGATTTTATATCTTTGTAATTCTTTTCGAACTACCGGTTTAGTTTGGCCAACTAGATTTGTTTTTCTTGCAATGGGAGAAGTGCTTAGCTTTGGGTTCAATCTTGCGGTGTCCGTTCCCAGTGACAGTAGGGGCAGCAAGGTACATATTGTATTGTTGCCATCGAGGATAAAAAGATGGAGTTTACATCATATTGCTTGAGTTTATTTCTCTACATCATGTTGTCTTACTTAAGGCGTTACTCTGTTCTTCATGAACTTAATACTCTAGATGCAGGCATGAGTCGGTCGATGTGTGGAGTAATAGTAGTAGATGCAGGAAGGAGTCGGTCTACTTGACACGGATGTGACGCCTATATTTCATAATCATTGCCTTGGATATCGTCATAACTTTGCGCTTTTCTATCAACTGCTCGACAGTAATTTGTTCACCCCACCGTATTATTTGCCATCCCGAGAGAATCTTAGTGAAACCTATGCCCCCCGGGTCTATTTTCCATCATATTAGTTTTTGATCTACTATTTTGCAATTATTTTACTTTCAGATCTATAAACCAAAAACCCAAAAATATTTTATCTTCTGTTATCTATCTCTATCAGATCTCAGTTTTGCAAGTGACCGTGAAGGGATTGACAACCCCTTTATCGCGTTGAGTGCAAGTTGTTTGATTGTTTGTGCAGGTATAGGTGGCTTGTGCGTTGTCTCCTACTGGATTGATACCTTGATTCTCTAACAGAGGGAAATACTTATCTCTACTTTGCTACATTACCCTTTCCTCTTCAAGGGAAAAACCAACACAAGATCAAGAAGTAGCAGGAAGAATGTCTGGCGCCGTTGCCGGGGACATCTACGCCAAGTCAAGACATACCAAGTACCCATCATAAAAATCTAATCTCTTGCATTACATTATTCGCAATTTGCCTCTCGTTTTCCTCTCCCCCACTTCTAAAATGATTTTCAAATAGATTCGCCCTTTTCTTCGCCCTTCTTTAGTTCGTCTTTTCATTTGCTTTTTGTTTGCCCATTTGCTAGATTGGTTTGCTGTCACTATGTCTAAGTCTGGGGAGATTATCGTTGAAAAGGATAGTAGTAACGATGAGGGAAACTTTGATGATTTTGCTAATATTAATCCTCATGAAGAATCTACTACTTTGCACACTGAAAAACTCTGCATAGGTAGCGGCAATATTATTGGAAAAGGGGTTATTCAAGATTTCTTTACTTGTGTCGGTGCATTACCCACGTTAGGTTGATCTATTCTCCATAAAACTAATAGTCTTGCGGATGCTATATCTTTGCTTATAGTTGAACTTGAAAGACAATTTGTTCATATGCATCCATGCATACAAAGGATTTTTCTAGAGTTTTCTAATATTGAGCATTCTTTTGTTAAGCGCGCCAGCACTATATTTCTAGCCCATGAGTTTAGATTTATTATGAAAGAAGCTAGTGAATTTTTTGCGCATTACAAAGTAGATGGTGGTCGTCCTCCCATAGAGGGGATTCTCTTTAACCAAGAAGAAATAATGCATTTGCGATCTCTCGATCATGTTGCTTATAATGAAAATTTGAGAAAAAGGGTCCCCACTGATGTTTTAGTTGTCACAACCCTATCTTTGGCCTTGCTTGTCATTGCATCATCATCTTGCATCATGTTTAAATTTCTCAGAAACTTGAAATGGGGACTGACCAAACCCTAGCAACAAATGAATTCAAATAGGCTCAAATAAAATCACTTCCAATAAACCCAAAGTGACTTCAGGAAAAGTCCATCATTTTTGAAACTGGTGAAAACCTCTGACAAAAATTGGTGCATATTTTCCCTAGGTCATTTCAGGTTTTTGGATTAAATCATAAGTATTTGAATTGGACCATTTAATGGCTATAAATTTTTTAAATGCTTCAATAATTCTGAAAACATTTGAGGGCTATTAGTAAACATTTTAAAAGTGCCCACAAATTTTCTCAGGAGTTTTAAAAATGGTTTAGTATTATTACTAAATCAAAAACAGAAAAGCAAAATAGAAAATAGAAACAATTAATAAGAGAGAGAGAAGGACTCACCTGGGCTTCTCTCCTGCAGCAGAGCCGGCCCAGCTCCTGATCTGGCCCAGCCCACCAGAAGGACAGAGGCGCGTGGCCACCGCGCGCCGGCACGCGCCCGAGCTACCTCCTGCTTCCGCCGCTTCTGGAGCCAGCCCCGAGTGCCACGCACTCCCTCTCGACCCCCTCACTCTCTCCCTGGCCCCCTCCCCCTCCTCTGCTCTCTCCTGCAGCACCACCGAGCGCGTTCGCCGCTGCCGCTCGCCATAGCCATGGCCACCACCTCTCCCATGCCCCCTGGAGCTGCCCACGAGCTCCGCCTCGTTCCTCTCCTCCTCCTCATTGAGCCTCCCGACGCCGGAAGCCCCAAAAACGTCGCCGGCCTCATCGTGTTCACCATCGGGCACCGGAGATCGTCGCCGCCGATTCGTCGTCCACAGGGCTTCCCCGAGCACGCTGGCCATCCCTACGGCACCGCTGTGAGCCCCCGAGCGTTTTCCCCCTCTCCCCGCGGTCAATACCATCATCTAGCCCGCCTAGCCACCAGAGCCGAGAGCTCCGTGCCACCGGCCATGGCGCCGCCATGGCCAGAGCCCGAACCAGCCGCCCCCGAACGCGTCATCGTTATCCCCGCCTTTGTAGGAGCCCGTAGCCACTTCCAGCTCCTCCTCCCGTACACAACAACACCGTCCCGGCCAACTCCGTGCGGGCGCCGCCACGGATGTGCTCGTCGCCGTCAGCTCCGGCGACTACGCGACCAACCAGTGGCACCGTTGGACGCGGCGCATCCCCAGGGTCCCGTAGAATCCACCCGCGCGACGAATGGTCGCCGGAACAGAGATTCCGGCGTGCCTCCGCCGTCGGTTGAGGTCGCCGGCGGCCTAACCCTGGCCGGCTGACGTGTCAAATTAGACTAAACTAATTAGTCACTAACTACCCTCCCTAGTCACTGACATGTGGGCCCATGCCCCACTGACACTTTTTAGTTAGGATTAAATTAGCACTAACAGTCTCTGTTAATTAGCCTAGTCACTGACGAGTGGGTCCTAGCGTCAGGTTTGACCTGGGCTGACGCTGTTGACTCGATGACATCATTCTGATGTCAGGATGACGCAGTAATGCTTTCTGGGATTTTAATAAATCAGAAATGATTTATTATTTTCAGAAAATGCCCAAAACTTCTAAAAATCATATAAAATCAACCGTAGCTCAGAATAAAATAATTTATATATGAAAAATTATCAAAAAATCCAATCTATCCATTTATGCTGTTTTCATGCATGACAAAGCAACTTAACCTTGCTGTATAGATCAAAACATGATAATGCACATTATAAATTCATAACTTGAGTTTGGATTTGAACCCTTGGTTCAAATTAGCTCAAATCCTTCTGGTTATAGTTGCATTAGCTCAAATCACATCATATTGCCATGTCACATTCATGCATCATATTGTGCATTGCATTGATTGTGTTCTTCCTTGTTTGCCGGTAATTGTTCCCTCTCGGTAGACGCTGCTCCGACGCTGTGATCATTGACACTGATGAAGACTCAATGTTATCTTCAGAAGTGCCAGGCAAGAAAAACCCCCTTGTTCATTCCGATACAATCCCATTCTCTCGCTCCTGCTCCCTTTTACTACATTAGGACAACAACGATTCAACTGTTACATGCTGCGGTAGTTGAACCCCTTTCCTCTGCATGACCTGTCATTGCAACGGTAAATAGATGAAACCCACTAGCATGAGTAGAAGTTGTTTGAGCCCTGATGTGCCTACTCATGTATGCTTGTTTGTCATGCCTGCTACTGCTTAGAGTTGAGTCAGGTCTGATTCACCGGGGATGAATTGGAAAGTTGTGAACATGTCCTACTGTTGAGAGCTAAGTGTGTGAACACGATTTGGTAAAGGTAGCGGTGAGAGGCCATGTAGGAGTACATGGTGGGTTGTCTCATTGAAACCGTCCTCAGGAACTGAGTTCTGTGTTTGTGATCCATGAACAGTTACTACCACACATTGGGTTCTGGTAACTCGACCCCTCTCGGCTTATTAACCGCCTCGATCTTTGTCCAGGAGTTGCCACTAGTTTCTGGTGTTTGTAGGTTGTGTTAGTAGTCTACCAAGTGGCACCCGGTACAGGTGGGCTTGGGACAGACTAGGCACCGTGGCACGGTGTACCAAGCGTAGATCCATCCGTCGAGGTGGGCTTGGGAACCCTGCACACATCGTTTGGGGCCGTGAGCGACACCCCGGCCGGATCTCCTTGCGGATAGAACCCGAATAGGCGATAAACCTGGACTAGAGACTTGTGTGGTTAGTCAGGTTGTGGCCGACTCCCTCGCCAGGCTTCCGCTTGAAGGTTGCCGAGATACACGACGTGTACATGGTGGTAAGTGGCGAGAGCGTGTGTGAAGAAGTACACCCCTGCAGGGTTAACATCATCTATTCGAATAGCCGTGTCCGCAGAAAAGGACTTCTGGGTTGCCTGTACAGTTCATAGACAAGTGAAAGTGGATACTCTAAAATGCGCAAGATAAGCGTGAGTGCTATGGATGGCGTTCTCGTAGGGAGATGGGATCGGATCCATAGTGGTGTATTGATATGGTGAATATGTGGACTCGTGTGCGCCACCTCAAAAGAGTTACTTGCAGTCGTAGTTCAGGATAGCCACCGAGTCAAAGCTGGCTTGCTGTAGTCAAACTCCACCACCCCTTTATTGATACCGATGCATATGTAGATAGTTCTAATGTAAGTCTTGCTGGGTACATTTGTACTCACGTTTGCCTATTTTATGTTTTGTAGAGAGACGTCAGTCTCGCTAGTAGTTCCGTGTGGACTTCGGCGTTTAGCTTGATACCTCAGCTATGATCTTGTGCCCTCGGCAGGATCTGGTAGATAGTCAGTCTTCTCAGCCTTTTTCATTTGTAGATGTCTGTACTCAGACATGTTAAGCTTCCGCATGTGCTTTAACTTGTATGCTTTGAATGTTGGGTCATGAGACCCATGTTTGTAATATCTCGCTCCTCGGAGCCTAATGATTAAATACTTGAGTCGTAGAGTTATGCTGTGATGCCATGTTGTATTTACACATATCGAGCATATTGTGTGTATGATTGAAATGCTTGGTATGTGTGGGATTCGACAACCTAGTTGTTTATCCTTGGTAGACTCTCTTATGGAGAAATGTAGTCTTGTGCTTCCATGAGCCATAGTAGTCCGCTACAGCCCGGTTCACCAGAGTCCTGCTAGCCCAGCACTACTGCTCCGGAACACTTGACTGGCCGGCATGTGATTCACTTCGTTCCTATGTCTGTCCCTTCGGGGAAATGTCACGCGGTGACATCCAGAGTCCTGCCTAGCCTGCTACAGCCCGGTTCACCGGAGTCCTGTTAGCCCAGTGCTACAACCCGGATTCGCATGCTTCTGACCGACATGCTCGATGTTGATTCATGTATGCCTGTCCCCGTAAGTTAGTGCCACTTTGGGTTCACGACTAGTCATGTCGGCTCGGATTCTCTGTCATATGGATGCTAGCGACACTATCATATACATGAGCCAAAAGGCGCAAACGGTCCCGAGCCATGGTAAGGCAACACCCATGGGAATACCGTGCGTGAGGCCGCAAAGTGATATGAGGTGTTACCGGCTAGATCGACGTGACTTGGAATCGGGGTCCTGACATTTGTTGATAAAATTACTGAACTTAATGATAATTTTGCTATACAAAACAATTGATTGGGTTTCTCTCTTGGAAATAAGCTCGTGACTTTTTGGCAAAAGAACGCTTACAATGATGAGTTGGTCATACAATATGAGGGTCTGAAGGAGGAACCTATTCCTCCCGAGCCTGATCTTCAGGATCCTTATCCCATTAAATTTAGCCATTTTGACTACTTTTGCTTACCACAAAGAAAACTTGCTGCTGAACGAAGGGAATACGAGATAAGCTTTCGAGATTTGCCTTATTATTACTACGACAATACCTAGATCTATTTGTGTTTTTATGCCTAGCTAAGGGCGTTAAAAAATAGCGCTTGTTGGGAGGCAACCCAATTTTATTTTTGTTCTTTGCTTTTCGGTCATGTTTTTCAATAAGAAAATCATCTAGCCTCTGGTTAGATGTGTTTTTGTGTTTTAATAAGACCTTTGGGATGGCTTACGGTGATAGTTGTTTTGATCTTGCTGAAAAACAGAAATTTCTGCGCCCAGGAAAATAATTTTCATTTTGTACAAAAGAGTGATTTTGATCTGATTCCTTTTCCACAAGATTGGTACAAAAATTGCCCAGGTTGTCCTAATGTTTCAGAATTTTTGGAGTTACAGAAGTATTCGAAGTTTCCAGATTTCTACTGACTATTCTGTTTTTGACAGATTCTGTTTCTATGTGTTGTTTGCTTAGTTAATGAATCTGTGGGTAGTGTCGGGGGCTACGAACCATGGAAAAGTTAGAATATAGTAGATATTAAACCAATATAAATAAATAATGAGTTCATAGAAGTACCCAAAGTGGTGGTTTAGTTTCTTATACCAACGGATCTCATAAGATTTTCTGTTGAGTTTCGTGTTGTGAAGTTTTCAAAATTTGGGTAAGGATTTGATGGACTATGGAATAAGGAGTGCCAAGAGCCTAAGCTTGGGGATGCCCAAGGCACCCCAAGGTAATATTCAAGGACAAACAAGGGCCTAAGCTTGGGGATGCCCCGGAAGGCATCCCCTCTTTCGTCTTCGTCTATTGGTAACTTTACTTGAGGCTATATTTTTATTCACCACATGATATGTGTTTTGCTTGGAGCGTCTTGTATGATTTGAGTCTTTTCATATTAGTTTTCCACAATCATCCTTGCTGTACACACCTTTTGAGAGGGACGCATATGAATCGTGATTTATTAGAATACTCTATGTGCTTCACTTATATCTTTTGAGCTAAGCAATTTTGCTCTAGTGCTTCACTTATATCTTTTTAGAGCACGGCGGTGGCCTTATTTTATAGAAATTATTTAATTCTCACGCTTCACTTATATTTTTTGAGAGTTTCGCTAAAAAGCATGGTAAGTTGCTTTGGTTATAAATTTAGTCCTAATATGATAGGCATCTACGAGGAATATAATAAAAACTTCCATATAAATGCATTGAATACTATGAGAAGTTTGATTCCTTATTATTGTTTTGAGATATAAAGATGGTGACATTAGAGTCATGCTAGTGACTAAATGTGGATTGTAGAAATACTTGTGTTGAAGTTTGTGATTCCCATAGCATGCACGTATGGTGAACCATTATGTGATGAAGTCGGAGCATGATTTATTTATTGATTGTCTTCCTTATGAGTGGCGGTCAGGGACGAGCGATTGTCTTTTCCTACAAATCTATCCCCCTAGGAGCATGCACGTAGTACTTTGTTTCAATGACTAATAGATTTTTGCAATAAGTATATGAGTTCTTTATAACTAATGTTGAGTCCATGGATTATACGCACTCTCACCCTTCCACCATTGCTAGCCTCTCTAGTACCGCGCAACTTCCGCCGATACTATACACCCACCATATACCTTCCTAAAAATAGCCACCGTACCTATCTATTATGGCATTTCCATAGCCATTCTGAGATATATTGCCATGCAACTTTACACCATTCCATTTTATTATGACAGGTTCCATCATTGTCATATTGCTTTGCATGATCATGTAGTTGACATTGTATTTGTGGCAAAGCCACCTTTCATAATTCTTTCATACATGTCACTCTTGAGTCATTGCGCATCCCGGTACACCGCCGGAGGCATTCATATAGATTCATATTTTTGTTCTAAGTATCGAGTTGTAATTTTTGAGTTGTAAGTAAATAAAAGTGTGATGATCGTCATTATTAGAGCATTGTCCCATGTGAGGAAAGGATGATGGAAGCTATGATTCCCTCACAAGTTGGGATGAGCCTCCGCACTTTATGAAAAATAGAAGAGGCCAAAGAAGCCCAAATAAAAAAGAGAGGCCAAAGAAGCCCACCAAAAAATGAGAGAAAAGAGAGAAGGGACAATGTTACTATCCTTTTTCCACACTTGTGCTTCAAAGTAGCACCATGATCTTCATGATAGAGAGTTTCCTATATTTTCACTTTCATATACTAGTGGGAAGTTTTCATTATAGAACTTGTCTTGTATATTCCAATGATGGGCTTCCTCAAATTGCCATGGGTCTTCGTGAGCAAGTGAGTTGGATGCACACCCACTTAGTTTCTTCTTGAGCTTTCATACACTTATAGCTCTAGTGCATCCGTTGCATGGCAATCCCTACTCACTCACATTGATATCTATTGATGGGCATCTCCATAGCCCATTGATACGCCTAGTTGATGTGAGACTATCTCCTTCTTTTTGTCTTCTCCACAACCACCATATTCTATTCCACCTATAGTGTTATGTCCATGGCTCACGCTCATGTATTGAGTGAAAGTTGAAAAGGTTTGAGAACATCAAAAGTATGAAACAATTGCTTGGCCTGTCATCGGGGTTGTGCATGATTTGAATATTTTGAGTGATGAAGATGGAGCATATCCAGACTATATGATTTTTTAGAGAGAGCTTTCTTTGGCCATGTTATTTTGAGAAGACACGATTACTTTATTAGTATGCTTGAAGTATTATTGTTTTTATGTCAATATTAAACTTTTGTTTTGAATCTTATGGATCTGAACATTCATGCCACAATAAAAAAAATTACATGGACAAATATGTTAGGTAACATTCCACATCAAAAATTCTGTTTTTATCATTTACCTACTCGAGGACGAGCAGGAATTAAGCTTGGGGATGCTTGATACGTCTCCAACGTATCTACAATTTTTTATTGTTCCATGTTATTATATTATCTGTTTTGGATGTTTTATATGCAATAATATGCTATTTTATATTATTTTTGGGACTAACCTATTAACCTAGAGCCCAGTGCCAGTTTCTGTTTTTTCCATGTTTTTGAGCCTCGTAGAAAAGGATACCAAACGGAATAAAACCTTCGCGATGATTTTTCTTGGACCAGAAGACACCTAGGAGACTTGGAGACCAAGTCAGAAGAGCCACGAGGCGGCTACAAGGGGGAGGGCGCGCCCAGGGGGTAGGGCGCGCCCCCCTACCTTGTGGGCCCCTCGATGACCTCCTGACCTAGATCTTCCTCCTATATATTCACATATATTCCCAAACCACCAGAGGCATCCACGAAAACACTTTTCCACCACCGCAACCTTCTATTCCCGTGAGATCCCATCTATGGGCCTTTTCCGGCATCCAGCCGAAGGGGGGTTCGATTACGGAGGGCTTCTACATCAACTCTATTGCCCTTCCGATGAAGCATGAGTAGTTTACCTCAGACCTACGGGTCCATAGCTAGTAGCTAGATGGCTTCTTCTCTCTCTTTGATTCTCAATACCATGTTCTCCTTGATGTTCTTGGAGATCTATCCGATGTAATCTTCTTTTGGTGTGTTTGTCGAGATCCGATGAATTGTGGATTTATGATCAGTTTATCTATGAATATTATTTGAATCTTCTCTGAATTCTTATATGCATGATTTGATATCTTTGTAATTCTCTTCGAACTATCGGTTTAGTTTGGCCAACTAGATTGGTTTTTCTTGCAATGGGAGAAGTGCTTAGCTTTGGGTTCAATCTTGCGGTGTCCTTTCCCAGTGACAGTAGGCGCAGCAAGCCATGTATTGTATTGTTGCCATCGAGGATAAAAAGATGGGTTTTACATCTTATTGCGCTTGTTTATTCCTCTGCATCATGTCATCTTACTTAAAGTGTTACTCTGTTCTTCATGAACTTAATACTCTAGATGTAGGTAGGAGTCGGTCGATGTGTGGAGTAATAGCAGTAGATGCAGGCAGGAGTCGGTCTACTTGACATGGACGTGATGCCTATATTTCATAATTATTGCTTGGATATCGTCATAACTTTGTGCTTTTCTATCAATTGCTCGACAGTACTTTGTTCACCCACCGTATTATTTTCCATCTTGAGAGAAGCCTCTAGTGAAACTATGGCCCCCGGGTCTATTTTCCATCATATTAGTTTCTGATCTACTATTTTGCAATCTTTTACTTTCAAATCTATAAACCAAAAACCCAAAAATATGTTATCTTCTGTTTATCTATCTCTATCAGATCTCACTTTTGCAAGTGACCGTGAAGGGATTGACAACCCCTTTATCACGTTGGGTGCAAGTTGTTTGATTGTTTGTGTAGGTATAGGTGGCTTGTGTGTTGTCTCCTACTGGAGATACCTTGGTTCCCTAACTGAGGGAAATATGTATCTCTACTTTGCTGCATCACCCTTTCCTCTTCAAGGGAAAAACCAACGCAATCTCAAGAAGTAGCAGTCAGACTCCTCCGGCCCCTGGATGCACATGGCGAGCTATCAAGGTTAGTCGATCCGCTTGTAGGTGCCAGTGAAGTTGCGCACAAAAGTCTACTCGAAGTCGAGCCAAGAGTTGATATTGCGAGCCGGCAGGCTTTTCAGCCACGTTAGGGCTCATCCCTGTAGCGTGAGGGGGGAGTAGCGCACGGCTAGGCACCGGTTGCCACCCATGATGCCGACAATGGTGGTGTAGTCAGTGAGCCAGTCCTCCGGCTTGGCAGTTCCGTTATATTTGGGGGTGTCGCGAGGGAGCGTGCATCCTTTGGTGAAGGGCTCATCGTGGATGCGCGAGCCGAAACAGCTTGGGCCGACTGCGTCATCCTCCTCCAGCTGGAGGGAGGGGGCCAACTACTCGATGTGGTGATGAGCATCGTCGTTGTTGATGTTGCGCGGGCCCAGTCGGCTGGGCGCGACGGCCAGATGGCGGGGGAAGGTCCTGCCGACGTCGAATGTCCGTAGCCGGCCCGTCACCCTGGCTGTCGCCGACTGTGACAGCGCAGTCACGCCGAGTCCGACCGCTCTAGGTCCTCCAGGATTGGGCTTTGCTGGGACGCGGAGAAGACGCCTGCTGGGCGTCCCGGGGGTCAGGGTCCTGGGAGCAGCGAGAGCCGGATGCCACAGGGGCCTCAAGGCGCTTCTGTTGCTCCTTCACAATGGTGAGAAGCTCGCTAACTCATGGACGCCTCCGTGGCATGCATGTTCTTGATGGGGGTGTCATAGACGGGTGGGACCACGCCCAGCACGCGACTGAGGGCTGCACCCCGGGCACGCACCTCGGCAACCCGGCTAGGCTTGGCCACGGCCGGCGTGAAGCTGTAGCAGCATCATGCTCCCGCTGAGCGGACTCTAGTGCGCGCTGCGTAGTAGCAAGTGCCGTGGCCTCGTCCAGCAGGCACACGTGTTCGTCGTCGAGCCGGGCCCTGGCTAGGGTGGCGTTGGCGTCGGTGGCAATGGGGATGCTGAGGTTCTACAGCATCACGCGCAGCGGGTCGGTTTGGTTGGCACAAGGCGCTGCGGTCATGGCGGCAGCGGCCTTGGCCGCGCCGCTAGCTGAAGAAGAGGTAGAGCCGGTGGTCAGCACCTCCACGCGGGTGCAGAGATCCGCCACGACGCTAGAGATTGTGTAGCCGACGTGGACGGGGGAGTCAGTGACGCTGAGCACCCCATTGGGGTACTCGCCGAGGGTGAGCGCGACAAAGACGCGCAACATGCCGAGAGGGTGATGGAAGAGGCGACAAGGCTGACCAGGGCCGCAAGGAGCGTGGGGACCAGGCCATGCATAATGCGCTCGCTAGAGTCAGTGAAGGGCCTCGACTGGAACTTGACTCCGGCCGACACTGCGAGCAACCCCACAGTGGGTGCTAACTGTCGTGGTGATCTCATGGCAGATGCCATGGGATGGCTAAAAGTCGGGGGTTACATGAGGACGCCGGTGGGTTCCAGAGGAAGGGTTGGCACGCGCTGGTGTGTGACACGAGATGTAGCCAGGTTCGGGGCCCTCCGTGGGAGGTAACACCCCCAGTCCTGCCGAATGGATGATATGCACTGGGTCACAGAGTTGCTCCTGGAGCTGTTTGGGTGGAGGAGAAAGAGCGAACTGGTCCTCTACCCTGCCTCGTATATGTGTGTGGATTCTCCTGATCTCAACCCCTCTGTATGGAGGGGCACCGGGGGGTCTTATAGGCCTCCCCCGGGGTTACAATGGTACAGTTACATGGGCGTAGGGCCCTGGTGTCATCCTTTGGGAGCCGGCAGTGGGGGCCTACGGCTCCCACCATATTGCAGAGTCTTTTCAGTCGGGACACCTGTACACAACCATGCAAGCGTAGAAGGCGTTACTTCTCTAACTCAACGAGCACATTCATGTTATAAGAGAAACTTGGTTTGTGTGCGAAGTTTTGGAAAGCGTTGTCTTGTCTAATTGTGTGGAATTGTAAAATATATCCGCGGTCACTGAATTTGAGTCATATATTCTTTTTGGTCACTGAACTTCAATATACTCGAAATATGTTCACTAAGAGCTTCTGAGTTGCACTTCATCCTCCAGTGAGGACTCGTCGTCTCTCCCTGCCAATGACGGGGGTCCAATCCTGCCGCTCATCTTAGTGGGAAATGAATCAAACGGCTGTGGATGTTGTAGACCTTCTGTCACATCCCAGATTTCCCCCCAAATCTGGTATATTAAAATTTTCACAGGAAATTATTTTTTTTAGGAAACACCCATGTTTGCCTAGGATTTGACTGTGATTGACTTTGAATTGTTTGATTGTTTGCCTGGAGGAATGAAAATCCAAATGCAACTAGTGAAGCCCTAGCAAGCCTTAGTAGGAACCCAAGCTATTTTGAAAATATTATTTGGGCAAAAGTATTTACAATAAGTCCCAAGTAATATTTGAGTCATGATGATTCTCCCAAAATAATTGGGTTGGATTCATTTGAGTCTATTCAGGACCAAAGGGAATTATTCCAAAATGGTTTTGCATTTTATGTGGCAGGAAGATGAATTTCATAAGTCCAAATAATATTCTTGACCCTCTGCCTATTTTCTAAAATGAATTTGAAACATATTTGGTTTTGAAACCAAATTCAAATTCAAAGGGAAAATATAAGTGCATTAAATATAAGTCCAAATTGCAAACAAAATGTTCAAACATTCCCAAATATTCCATTTGGAATTTAGGACATATTCTTTATTGGAAGAAAATTCAAATTCAAAATCATTTGAAAAGACTGAACAAGACAGAAAAGAAAAATAGAAAGACGGAAGCAGGAATCAAATAAAAATAAAAGGCCCAACTGGACCAGCTAGCAGATCAGTATAGCTAGCTAGCCCCCAGCCAGCGCCGCAGCCCAACCCTGCCACTCTCTCTCTCTCTCCCTGAGCCGTTGACATGATGGTCCAACATGTCAGGACCGTCACCCACCTCCCGCAACCGCTCGGTCATGACCTCGTGCACGACCCCGCACGCACGCATGCCCACGTTTGCCACTACGCGCGGCCATCGTGCGAGCCAGCCCCATGGTAATGCCCCTATAAATCCCCTTGACTGCCCACTCGAGCGCCATAAGGCTGCCGCCAGCGACCCCTCCGTCTCCGTTCTGCCCTAGCTCGCTCCGGCGAGCACACCCACCCCCGAGACCAACCAAAGCCACTGCTCGACTCCCTGTCCTCGTGCGCACCTTCCAGACAACTTCGGCAAGCCCACAACCGCCTGTAACCTCGCGTTCATCGACGATCGAACCTCATCACCGCCGGCGTTGAAACTCCAGCGAGCCTCGAGGTATTTTGGCTCGTGCACCATGTCCACTGTCTTCGTTTCATTTCGTGCATCTCCCTGACCATTTGGCTCATCTTCATGCGTTTGGGCCAAATGGTCAGGGAGATGCACGAGAATGAAACGAAGACAGTGGACATGGTGCACTATATTTACCCGAAGCCGTCCACCGCCGCCCAATCTCCGGCGAGCTCCTGCGCGTCGACTCAGTCGTCCCTGAGGGCAGCTGAGGCCATCTTCCACCTCGTCGTCCCCGCCCGCGTCCACCCGTGCCTTCCGTGCCACCGGAGGACCACCAGAACGACCGGAGCATCCATGCCCGAGCCATGAGCCGCCGCCGTTGATTTTTCCGGTGAGATCTCTACGAAGACTATGATGAGACCTAATCCTAACCCATCTGATCTAATCACATCCGTTGATTTAGATCCAACAGCTCACACGCGGACTCACTTACCAAATTGGTATGGACCAATCGGAACATGCTACTTCTGAGCTGCGTTGGGATTTTCCTGGAAGAGGAGAGGAGATGCAACACAATAGAGATAAGTATTTCCCTCAGTGAGAACCAACGTATCAATCCAGTAGGAGAATCACACAAAGCCTCGTGAACAACACCTACACACACAAAAGCAAATACTCGCACCTAACGCGGGAAAGAGGGTTGTCAATCCCCTTGAACTCGTTATTTGTAAGAATTAATTCTGACAGTGATAGATAGTAAACTAAATTGCAAAACAAAATAAAATAAATAAGAATGCAACAAAGTATTTTTGGATTTTATATATGATTAAAGTAGACCCGGGGGCCATAGTTTTCACTAGAGGCTTCCCTCTCGAACACATAACATGCGGTGGGTGAAAAAATTACTGTGGGCAATTGATAGAAAAGCGCATATTTATGACGATATTCAAGACAATGATCATGTATATAGGCATCATGTTCGAGACAAGTAGACCGACTCCTGCCTGCATCTACTACTATTACTCCACAAATCGACCGCTATCCAGCATGCATCTATGGTATTAAGTTCATGAAAAACAGAGTAACGTCTTAAGCAAGATGACATGATGTAGAGAAAGTAAATCCAATCAATATGAATAAACACCATCGTTTTATCCTTAATGGAAACTATACAAATACATGTCTTGTCCCTTACTTTGTCACCGGGATATAGAGCACCGCAAGATTGGACCCATTACAAAGCACCTGCCCCACTCAAGATTAATCAATCTAGTTGGACAAACCAAATGGATAGATCGGAGAGAAATATAAAGCTATAAAAATCATGCATAATAAAGTTCAGAAAAGACTCCATTACTTATCATAAATATTCAGATCATAAACCTACAAAATAATAGGATCCCAACAAACACACCGCAAAAGAAGGTTCCGTTGGATAGAACTCCATGAACATCGAGGAGAACATTGTACTGAAGATCAAAGAGAGAGAAGAAGCCATCTAGCTACTAGCTATTTACAAGTAGGTCTGTGGTGAACTACTCACGCATCATCGGTAGGGCAGCAAGGATGATGTAGAAGCCCTCCGTGATCGATTCCCCCTCCGGCAGAGTATCGAAAGAAGGCCTCCAAATCGGATCACAGAAGAATAGAGACTTATGGCGGCGAAAAAAGTGTTTCGGGTGGCTGTCCATTGGTTTCCCAATATTTGAGAATTTATAGAAGTGGAATTAAGTTAGACGGAGCCATGAGGGGCCCACAAGGCATCAGGGCACAGCCCCTTGGGCACGGCCAGTTGACTTGCCGTCTCCTTGCTTGCCTTCCGGTCTCCCCCTGAATCTTCTAGGGTCTCTCTTGTCCAGAAAAAAATTATCGAAAAGTTCCATAGCATTTGGGCTCCGTTTAGTACTGATTTTTTGGAAAACAGACAAGCAGAAAACAACAACCGAAACTAGGCACTGGGTTTATAGGTTAGTCCCAAAAAATGATATAAAATAGCATAAAAAATTATATAGAATATCCAAGATTGATACTATAATAGCATGGAACAATAAAAAATTCTAGATACATTGGAGACGTATCAAGCATCCCCAAGCTTAATTCATGCTCGTCCTCGAGTAGGTAAATGATAAAAACAAAAAAAAATATATGGAATGCTGCGTAACATGTTCATCATGTAATCTTTCTTTTATGGTACAAATATTTAGATCCAAATGATTCAAAGCAATAGTCTATAACTTGATATAAAGACATAAATACTCAGGCATACCAACAAACAATCGTGCCTTTCAAAATAAAAATGGTAAAGAACGCTATCCCTACAAAATCATATAATCTTGTCATGCTCCATCTTCCTAACACAAAGTATTAATCATGTACAACCCCGATGACAAGCCAAGCAACTGGTTCATACTTTTTAACGCACTTCAACTTTTTCAACCCCCCCCACACGCAATACATGAGCGTGAGCCATGGACATACACTATGGATTGGATAGAATGCGGTGATAGAGATCAATAAGGGGAAGTCAAAAAAGGAAGATAGTCTCACATCGACGCGGCTAATCAACGGCCTATGGAGATGCCCATAAATTGATGTGAATGCAAGGAGTAGGGATTTCCATGCAACGGATGCACTAAGAGCTATACATGTATGAAAGCTCAACAATAAAAACTAAGTGGGTCTGCATCCAACTTGCTTGCTCATGAAGACCTGAGGCATTTTACGAAGCCCATCATCGGAATATACAAGCCAAGTTCTATAATGAAAAATTCCCACTAGTATATGAAAATGACAACATAGGAGAATCTCTACATGAAAACATGGTGCTACTTTTAAGCACAAGTGTGGAAAAGGATAGTAACATTGTACCTTCTCTCTTTTCCTATCATTTTTTGTTGGGCTCTTTTTGGCCTCTTTTTTTAATTTCCTCACTGGGACAATGCTCTAATAATGCTGATCATCACACTTTTATTTACTTACAACTCAACATTACAACTCGATACTAGAACAATATGACTCTATATGTGTCGTGGTGATCTCACGACAGATGACATGGGATGGCTAAAAGTGGAAGGTTACGTGCGGACGTCGGTGGGTTCCAGAGGCGAGGTTGGCACGCGCTGGTGTGTGACACGAGACGTACCTAGGTTTGGGGCCTTCCGTGGGAGGTAACACCCCTAGTCTGCCGAATGGACGATATGCACTGGGTCACAGAGTTGCTCCTGGAGCTGTTTGGGTGGAGGAGGAAGAGGGAACTGGTCCTCTACCCTGCCTCGTATATTTGTGTGGATTGTCCTAATCTAAACCCCTACGCATGGAGGGGCACCAGGGGTCTTATAGGCCGGCACCCCAACGTTACAAATGGTAAAGTTACATGGGCGCAGGGCCCTGGTGTCATCCTCTAGGAGCCGGCAGTCGGGCCGACAGGCCTGCCGGGTCCGTCGGGTGCGGTTCTCGGCGTTTCCACCGAGAGCGGGTCGTACCAGGGCCACCGGGCGCGGGTACGGCTGGCTTCTCAGCACTATGGCACGCCCTGCCAGGCGTCATGGGGTGGCTAGCGCCGCCCGCCCGCCCCGGGCAGGGGCACGGGACGCACTGTTGCCGTGCCTACTGGGGCTGGCGTACAGGAGAGCACACTGTAGCCATGCCTGCTTGTCGTTGGGAGTTGTCTTTTGGTGGCCAGTCGACATGCGCTAGCCAGCTGGGCCGGGTGGACGCACTCGGCCGGCTTGCACCTGGGAGGCGGCGGGTGGGCCAGCCGGATTGAGGGGCCTAGCTTGCCCCAATGTTTTGAAAAGAGATCCTGGTTCCGTTGCCTGCCCGGGGGTCATCCCCCCGACAGTAGTCCCCGAAGTTGTGATGGCTCGCCGGCTTCAAGCAGGGGGCATTCGTAGCTTGCCCCCCGAGGAGATGGTTTGTTGGTGAAGAAGGGCGGTGCGACTGGGTGGCGCCCATCGCCTGGGCACCAGTTTCGAGGTCGCGGGCTCCGGCAACACCCACTCGATGCCGGATTTCGGAAGCTGGATCGTTGTGGCCGACCTGGGCGGGAAACTGGAGCGTCTGCCCACCCAGTCTTGGTTCATTGACGGTTCGCGCCCGCCGCGGCACGGCGGGCCGCCACATGGCTATGTGTGGAGGGCGAGGGCCTGCTAGGCCATGCGCGCGATGGGACGCAACGGCGGGGTCGGGCCCTACCATGCCGCGCCCTCGGCCCACACGCGCGCGGGATTTACTGCATCGGCGTTGGACGGTTGCGTTCCCCCGCGCAATTAATGCGCACGGGAAATGTGCCCATACAGCGCGAGGGAGTGGGGATCGTGGGCGCAGTCGATCCCACTTCCCCATGTTTACCACTATTATAAAACGGGGGGAGGGATGGTCCTCGCTTTTCTAATGTCTTGTATCCGCGTCAGTATTTTTCCCAGAGAGTAAGGGATGATGCAGTATAGCTAAGGTAGGTAGATCCCTCAGTTATGAGACCAAGGTTATCAAACCAGTAGGAGAACCAAGCAACACTATGTAAACGGTACGTGCACACAAAGAACAAATACTTGCAATCCGACGCGAAAGAGGGGTTGTCAATCCCTCTCGGGTAAAAGATTGGTAAAGTGATAGATTGGTAGATGCAAATAAAATAAAGGCAAATAAAATTCAGCGAGTTATTTTTGGGTTTTTGGTAATATAGATCCGAAAATAAAATATGCAAATAAATAAAAAGGAAAATAGCAATATAGATCTGAAAATATATGATGAGAAAATAGACCCGGGGGCCGTAGATTTCACTGGTGTCTTCTCTCGAGAAATTAGCACACGGTGGGTAAACAAATTATTGTTGGGCAATTGATTGAACCTCAAAAAATTATGACGATATCCAGGAAATGATCATTATATAGGCATCACGTCCAAGATTAGCAGACCGACTCCTTCCTGCATCTACTACTATTACTCCACACATCGACCGCTATCCGGCATGCATCTATTGTATTAAGTTCATGGATAAACGGAATAATGCAATAAGAACAATGACATGATGTAGACAAGATCTATTCATGTAGGAATAGCCCCCATCATATTATCCTTAATAGCAATGATACATACATGTCTTGCTGCCCCTTCTGTCACTGGGAAAGAACACCATACGATCGAACCCATCACAAAGCACCTCTTCCCATGGCAAGAAAAATCGATCTAGTTAGCCTAACTAAACCAAAGATTCGAAGAAGAAATACAAGGCTATAAGTAATCATGCATACAAGAGATCAAAGAAACTCACATAACTTTCATGGATGTAAAGATCTGATCATAAACTCAAAGTTCATCGGATGCCAACAAACACACCGCAAAAAGAGTTACATCAAATAGATCTCCAAGAGACCATTGTATTGAGAATTAAAAAGAGAGAAGAAGCCATCTAGCTGCTGCCTACGGACCCGTAGGTCTAGAATGAACTACTCACGCATCATTGGAGAGGCACCAATGATGATGATGAACCCCTCCGTGATGGTGTCTATATTGAATCTGGTGGTTCTGGAATTTGCGGTGGCTTTAATTGTGTTTCGTTGACTCCCCTAGGGTTTTTTGGATTTTTGGGGTATTTATAAAGCAAAGAGGTAGTGCAGGAGGCGGCCGAGGTGGGCACAACCCACCAGGGTGCGCCTGGGCCCCCAGGCGCGCCCAGGTGGGCTGTGCTCCCCTCGGAGCCCCCTCTCTGGTACTTCTTTGGCCCAACAGGTGTCTTCTGGTCCAAAAAAATTCTCCAAAAAGTTTCGCTGCGTTTGGACTCCGTTTGGTACTGATATTCTGCGAAGTAAAAAACAAGCAAAAAACAACAACTGGCACTGGGCACTATGTCAATAGGTTAATCCAAAAAAATGATATAAAGTTGTTACAAAATGATTATAAAACATTCAAAAATGATAATATAATAGCATGGAACAATAAAAAATTATAGATTCCCTTTGTTTTCCTCTTCTCCTACTCCCCTGAGCTCTGAGCGCGCCCCTGCCACAGCGCACGGCTGCCACCTGCAGCACCTGACGACCGCCGCGCCTTCCTCCTCATCGTCGCGCCCGCGCCCGCGCCCTTGGAGAACCCTTCTGATGGCGCGGCCGAAGGGATCTTGGGAAGGCTCCGAGACCAGCGAGGCCGACATACAGTACCTCTACGACACCAAGCGGGTGCCGCCAACAACGGCAATGGTGGCGCGCGCGGCTGGCGGGGAGATGGTGCCAGAGCCACAGGAGGGCGAGCACGTGGTGTTCTACTCCCACTTTACACGTGGGCTCGGCCTTCTTGCGAGCCTCTTCTTCCACTTCTTTCTTGATTTATTTAGGCTGCAGCCGCGCCACCTGGGTGCCAACGCCGTGCTGCAGCCTGTCGGCTATGCCACGCTCTGCGAGGGCTACTTGGGCCTGATGCCGGACACGGAGCCATGGGTTAGACTCTTCTTTCTCAAGCAGCAAGGGCTGGCTGCCGGTGTCATGTCGGACTGCGGGGCCGCCGTGGTCTCAGGTCGGCCGAACGGGCCGTTCCCCAAGATGCTCATTGAGGATTCTGCTAAGAAGTTACAGAATTCGTTCTTTTACGTGCGCAACACCGACCCGAAGGTGGACTGCATCAACTTGCTGCCGTTCGTCGACGAGCCGCCGCACGCCAAGGTGAAATGGGGCCATCAACCCAAGAATCCGTCGCGGGAGATGCTGAACATCTATAGCCAGATCACCAAGATGACGGCGCGCAAGGGGCTTACTAGGACGGACCTCATTGCCATCTTCATCGCGCGCCGGGTGCTGCCGCTGCAGCGCCAGGCGCACAAGATTACCGAGATGAGAGACCGGCATGATCCCTGCCGGATGTCACCTCGGGAGCTGACATTGGAACAAGTCGCCGACTGGGCCAACAACATATCCAAGGCCAGGTTGACTGCCGATTGGCACTTCGGAAAGGCGCCCTACGACCTATAGAATCCGGCGCTAGTCGTGAGTCCTTGGTCCTTGTTTTTTTGCTATGTATGAGTTGTTCCTTCGACCTGATGCGGAGCTGAAGACGGCCGCCAAGAGGAGCGCCCAGCTCGAGCAGGATCTCGAAAGCCGCCGCCATGCATGGGGCCTGGAGCAAAACGGGATGTTGTGCGGGGCGTAGCATCTCGACGAGCTCTTCACCCGTAAGTGTTTCTCAGATTGACCCGCCGACTTGCAAGCCGGCTGACCCTTTGCTTTGCTAACTGGTTTCCTTCTTCATCTTGCCAGGGGTCTTCCCAGAGACGCAGGCAATGGCGGAGGCGACTGTGTTCTCTTACCGGTCTACCTAGGTGGATGCGGGTGCCAAGATCGACCCGCACGCCGCCTGGACCTTCACCGAGCTCATGCTCGCCGCCGAGGCCCGCCTGAAAGCGGTAGACAAGAAGATGAAGAGGCTGTTCTCGGCAGGGTTGGGCATGACGGCCACCCTCTGGCCAGGAGCGGTGGCGCCCAACAGCGTTACGCGGCTGGCGAGTTGGCTGGAGGCCGGCGTGCACCGGCTCCATGCATGGAGAGTCTTTGCGGCCCGTGAAGGCGTGAACTTGGAATTGTGGTTCACCATGTATTTGTACCCGGGCGTGGACCTAGACCACCTGGCAACCCAGCGAGTTGGCATGGAGGCCGACTTGGAGGCGCGGGCGTGCCGGATCATCGGGCGAGCCAACTACCTTGCCTCGTTCGCTGCGCATGACGAGTTCAACATGGAGTGGAAGAAGGATGGCGTAGAGCTTCCGACCGATGACTTCGGCCTGGAGCTCGATGACCCGGCCAGCATATCCAACGAGACGGGAGCCTATGCGGATGACGAGGCCGCGTTGGGCGACACTGCCGCTTCAGTGGACCCGACCCAATCAGACGCTGGTGCGTAAACCATGGCCGGTGTGGAGGGAACGACATGAGCTGATGCCGGCGCGATGATCACGGCCGGCGTAGAGGAGCCGGCGGGCACGCAAACCGACATGGCTGCCGCTTGAAGCCGTCCTGTCTTATCTTTTGACTGAATTTTGTTAAGTAGCAGGTCCACCCACTGGGGTGTAGTGTAACATAATGAACTTCTGGCAGTGGTTCGTTGTTGTATATAACTATTTTGCTTGTGTGTCCACTTTTGCTATTTGGCCTTGGGCCTTTACTTGTTCATCCTCTCTTTGGATTTCCTTCCCGCTAGTTGAACAGCCGGGGATCGGTCAGTGACAGGGAATTCGACCTTGGGAGGGGACGCATAATACTCAGGCTTTTTCAGACGTTGAGCGCGAGCGAAACACCCATTGGGCCGGCTGGCACACAGCCGGTCGTGCGGTGATTTGGGCGGGGAGGGTGCCAGATGGACCGATATGGCCGCTTCTTCTTGCCAGATCTTTGCGTGCTAGCGTGTTCGGCATTTGGTTCTTCCCAGACGGACAGCCGGAGCTGGTCTGTGGCTTGGTGCAAAGAGAGGGCCTTGGCGGTTCGGACGCGTTGAAATGGACTAAGGGAGATGGCGGGGTGTGGTCGAGCCGACTAGCCCCCGAGCCAGATGCGTCGACCCGGAGGGAGAGGGTAAAATCATAAAGGTGTGTCGAACACAATGCTTGAGATAACATGAAAGGGTAGCCCCCGAGTATCGTTCGGGGTACCCGTTGCTTTCATTAAACCCAAAAGGTAGCGATACATACGTGAATATGTCTAACTGTAAAATGAGCGGAGGATCTCTACATTCCAAGGCCGGCTTGTCTCTTCACCGGCTGTGTCTTTTTTGCGCTCGTTCAGTTCTATGCGTCGATGAGGTAGTATGCGTTTCAGTCATAGAGAGCCTTGCTGATGATGATGGGGCCCTCTTAAGAGGAGGCCAGCTTGTGCTGGCCGGCTGTTTGCTAAATGAGCCAGAGCACGAGTTCTCCCTCGCGGGAAGCGAGGGGCTTGATCTTCTTGTTGTGGTAGTGGCGCATGCCTTTCTGGTAAATGGCGGACCGGTTGAGGGCCAGTAGGCGCGCCTCCTCGAGCAGGTTGACACCGTCTTCGCGGGCTTCCTTGGCCTCGGCCTGTGTGTACATGGTCACCGAGGTGAGTCGAACTCGATGTTGGTGGGAATAATTGCTTCGGCTCCATAGACAAGGAAGAACGGGGTGAACCCGGTCGAATGGTTGGGCGTCGTCCGAAGACTCCAGAGGATGGTCGGCAACTCATTGAGCCAGCGGCCAGATGAGCACACTAGGGGATCGACGAGTCGCAGCTTAATTCCGGCTAGGATCAGGCCGTTTGCCCGCTTGACCTGGCCGTTGGACTGGGGATGTGCGATGGAGGCCAAGTTGAGCCGGATGCCGGGTGTGGAGCAGTATTGAGCCGGATGCCGGGTGTGGAGCAGTATTGAGCCGGTGCTCCCTTGGCGAAGTTGGTGCCGTTGTCCGTGATGATGTTGTGCGGGACACCGTAGCGAACCACGATGTCTTTGATGAATTGGATGGTTGTTAGCCCGTTGAGTTTCTTGATCGGCCTTGCCTCGATCCACTTGGTGAACTTATCGACGGCCACCAGCAGGTGCGTCATGCCGCCTCGGGCAGTTTTGAAGGGCCCCACCATGTCGAGCCCCCAGATGGCAAAGGGTCAAGTGATCAGGATGGTTTGGAGGGCTGATACCGGCTGGTGGATGCGTTTGCTGAAGTATTGGCAGCCCTCGCATTTGAGGACCAACTGCTAGGCGTCCTGCAGGGCCATGGGCCAGTAGAAGCTGTGGCGGAAAGCCTTGGCCACCAGGGACCTCGAGGCGGCGTGGTGCCCACACTCGCCCTGGTGGATGTCGAGGAGGATCTCTATCCCCTTGTCTTGCTCCACGCATCGCTAGAACACGCCTATCGCGCTACGCTTGACGAGCTCGTGGTTGATGATGCTGTAGACAGATGCCCGGCGCTGCACTTGGCAGGCCTCGGTTTTGTGATGGGGAGCACTCCGCTCTCCAGGAAGGCGAGGATTGGTTGGGCCCAAGACGGAGCCGTCACCACCATGAAGACAACCACTTGGATGGGGTACGGGGCGATAGCCCCCGAGCCAGAACTGGCAGCCCCCAGGATTGTGTCGGCAGCCCCCGAGGCCGGGTTGGCAGCCCCCAGGGCTGGGTCGGGGCCGGCGACTGTTGAGGCCAGGGCGGCAGTCCCCGCGCTAAGGCCGGATCTCCAGGGTTGGGTGGGGGTACCGATGGTTCGTTGGAGACGAAGATGGACTCAAAGTCAGGAGACAGCTTGATGGACGGCTTCCGCAGGTGATTGAGGGAGACGCCGGGGGGCATCACCTGCCGGGTAGACCCTATCTTGGCTAGCATGTCGGCATCCTTGTTGTCTGCACAGGGGGACATAGAGGAACTCACATCCGTCGAATCCTCCAGTGAGCTGCTGGACCAGGAAGCGGTAGCTGGCCATGTTGGTGTCTCGGGTGTCCCACTCGCCAAAGACCTATTGCACCACCAAGTCCGATTCACCGTAGCAGAGGATGCGCCGGATGCCGATCTCTTTGGCCAGCCGAAGGCCGCGCACGAGCGCTTCGTACTCGGAAACATTGTTGGAGGCAAGGAAGTGGATTTGCAGTGCATACCGCAACGGGTCGCCCTTGGGGGAAGACAGCATGATGCCAGCTCCCAGCCTGGAGTGCATCTTGGAGCTATTGAAATGCATGCACTAGTGCATCGAGCCGGGTGCCTGCGGTAGGCACTGGGTCTCTATCCAGTCGACGAGGAAGTCGGCCAGCACCTGGGACTTGATGGTGGTGCGAGGCTCGTAGAGGATAGTGTGGCTGGCTAGCTCGATGGCCCACTTGGCCACCTGGCCGGAGGCATCTCGGCAGCCCATGATCTTGCCGATGGGGGCCGTGCTCACCATGGTGATGGTGTGCTCCTAGAAATACTACTTTAGCTTCTTGGTAGTGAAGTACACGTCGTAGCACATCTTCTAGTAGTGGGGGTAGTTCTGCTTGGAGGCGAGAGCACCTCGCTCAGATAGTACACCGGACGCTTGACCGACTGAACCCTGCCCTCTTCAGGGTGCTCGACCACCAGCGTCATGCTGACCGCCCGCGAGGTGGCGACGATGTACAACAAAAGCGGCTCTGTAGGATCGGAAGTATGTCTAGAGGGGGGGTGATTAGACTACTTGACCAAATAAAAATCTATCCTTTTCCCAATTTTAGTTCTTGGCAGATTTTAGCTATCTTAGCACAAGTCAAGCAATCTACACACAATTCAAGCAAGCATGCAAAAGAGTATATGAGCAGCGGAAAGTAAAGCATGCAACTTGCAAGAATGTAAAGGGAAGGGTTTGGAGGATTCAAACGCAATTGGAGACAAGGATGTTTTGGCGTGGTTCCGATAGGTGGTGCTATCGTACATCCACGTTGATGGAGACTTCAACCCACGAAGGGTAACGGTTGCGCGAGTCCATGGAGGGCTCCACCCACGAAGGGTCCACGAAGAAGCAACCTTGTCTATTCCATCACGGCCGTCTCCCACGAAGGACTTGCCTCACTAGCGGTGGATCTTCACGAAGTAGGCGATCTCCTTGCCCTTACAAACTCCTTGGTTCAACTCCACAATCTTGTCGGAGGCTCCCAAGTGACACCTAGCCAATCTAGGAGACACCACTCTCCAAGAAGTAACAAATGGTGTGTTGATGACGAACTCCTTGCTCTTGTGCTTCAAATGATAGTCTCCCCAACACTCAACTCTCTCTCACAGGATTTGGATTTGGTGGAAAGAAGATTTGAGTGGAAAGCAACTTGGGGAAGGCTAGAGATCAAGATTCATATGGTAGGAATGGAATATCTTGAGCTCAACACAAGGGTAGGTGGTTCTCTCTCAGAAAATGTGTATTGGAAGTGAAGATCTGTTCTGATGGCTCTCTCCACGAATGAAGAGTGGGTGGAGGGGTATATATAGCCTCCACACAAAATCTAACCGTTACACACAATCTGCCAAACTCGGTGGGACCGAATCGTTAAACTCGGTCGGACCGATTCAGCAAACCTAGTGCCCGTTAGGATTTTCGGTGGGACTGAGATGCAACTCGGTAGGACCGATATGGTTAGGGTTTGGGCATAACGTAATCTCAGTGTGACCGATTACACAAACTCGGTGGGACCGATTTTGGTAATAAGCTAACCAGAGAGTTGGTCAGGTAAACTCGATGGGACCGATTCTCTCTTTTCGGTGAGACCGAAATGTTACGAAAGGGAAACAGTGAGTTTACATTGCAATCTCGGTGGGACCGATCACTCACTTTGGTTAGACCGAAACGTTACGAAGGGGAAACAGAGAAATTGCAATCCCATCTCGGTGAGACCGAGATCCCTATCGGTGAAACCGAATTGCTAGGGTTTGTGGCAGTGGCTATGACAAATGAAACTCGGTGGCGCCGGATGGAAAGAATTGGTGGGGCCGAGTTTGACTTTTGGTTTAGGTCATATGTGGACGTGGGAAGATAGTTGAGGGTTTTGGAGCATATCACTAAGCACATGAAGCAAGAGGCTCATTAAGCAACTCCTCATCCCTCCTTAATAGTATTGGCTTTTCTTATAGACTCAATGTGATCTTGGATCACTAAAATATAAAATGTAGAGTCTTGATCTTGAAGTTTGAGCCAATCCTTTGTCCTTATAATTTTGAGGGATCCACTTTCCTCATCCATGCCATGCCATCCATTGAGCTTTTCCTTAAATATTCATCTTGGAATAATGTTAGCTCAATGAGCTATATGTTGTAGGAATTACCAAAACCACCCAGGGATAGTTGCACTTTCAGGCTCCTTATCAGCCGGCGTGCCCAGGAAGGGTGGGGTGGAGAGCATGTGCTTGAGGAAGCGGAAGGCCTCGTCCGCCTGGTCGTTCCACTCAAACACTAACATCTTCTTCATCAGCTGATACAGGGGCAGGGCCCCCAGCTGGCTAAGAAACCGGTTGAGAGAGGCCAAGCAGTCGGTGAACTTCTGGACATCTCGCAGCCGAGTCGGCTTGCGCATGCGCTTGATGGCCTTGATCTTCTCCAGATTGGCCTCGATGCCACGCTCCGAGACGAGGAAGCCGAGTAGCTGGCCTACTGGCACGCCGAACACACACTTCTTCGGGTTGAGCTTGATCTGATACCGACGCAGATTGGCGAAGGTTTCCTTGAGGTTAGCTAGGAGCATGAGGTGTCGTTCTTCTTTGGGACGAGGACTGGATTGGCTAGCCACTCGGGGTGGAACACTCCATGATGAAGCCGTCTACGAGCATCCGGGTGATCGCCTCACCAATGATTCTTCGCTTCTCCTCGAAAAAGCAACGTAGCGGCTGACGGACAGGCTTAGGGTCCTTGCGGACATGAATTTTGTGCTCGGCGTACTCCCTTGGAACACCTGGCATGTCCTTGGGGGACCATGCAAAGATGTCCCAATTCTCACAAAGGAAGCCAACGAGCTTGCCTTCCTATCTTCTGCTGAGGTGGGTGCCCACAACAACGTACTCGCTACAGCTGGGGTTAGCCGGGTTGAGCGGGACCTTCTTGGTATCCTTGGACGGCTAGAACGAGGCCTCGCCAGTCGACTCCTTGGTCGGAGCCGGCAAGGCCGGCTGCTCGCCAGCCAACGCCATGATCTGGTCGAGCTGGCGCCTCTCCTCAGCGATGACCAACAACTCGGCCAGCTTGGAGCCGGCTCGGGCACACTCTAGGAATTTCTTGTAGTCGTCAACGATGGTGATGAGGCCCTTGGGACCCGACATATTCAGCTTCAGGTAGGCGTAGTGGGGAACTTCCATGAACTTTGCTAGCACGGGCCGGCGCAGCAGCGCGTGGTAGGGGCTGGCCAGGTCGACCACCTCGAACACGAGCGAGGAGCAGGAGAGGCCCGACACAATGCCGTGGAACACCGTCCGGGATGGCTCTAGCTGCTGCGCCTGGATGCCGAGCTTGGTCATTGTGTCGCGGTAGAGGATGTTGATGCTGCTGCAGCCATCGATGAGGACTTGCGAGAAGCGGCAGGTGCGCTTCTTAGCGACCATGGTGTGGTCGAGAATGAGAGCATAGCCCCTCGGCGTCGGCATGATGGCCGGATGGTCCTCCCGGGTCCAGCTGAGCGGGCCATCTGACCAGTGCATGTACTGAGGCACGACCGGGACCATGGTGTTCACTTCCTGCCGAAGCCGGCAATCATTGTGCTTGTCGCCGCCTTCGCTGGTGAAGACGATGTAGTAGGCGTTCAGGTTGGGGAAGGTGTCGTCACGCATAGTGCCAGCCGCCGGGTGCGGTGATACCTCTCCAACGTATCTATAATTTTTGATTGTTCCATGCTGTTATATTATCATTCTTGAATGTTTTACAATCATTTTATAGTCATTTTATATCATTTTTTGGTACTAACCTATTGACATAGTGCCTAGTGCTAGTTGCTGTTTTTTGCTTGTTTTTTACATCGCAGGAAATCAATACCAAACGGAGTCCAAACGCAGCAAAGCTTTTTTGTGGATTTTTTCTGGACCATAAGACACTGTATGGGCCAAGAAAGTACCTGAGGGGTGCTCTGAGGGGAGCACAACACACCAGGGCGCGCCTGGAGGCCCAGGCGCGCCCAGGTGGGTTGTGCCCACCTCAGTGGCATTCCGCACCGCCTCGTTGCTCTATAAATACCCTAATATTCCAGAAATCCTAGGGGAATCGACGAAAAATCAATTCCAGCCGCCGCAAGTTCCAGAAACACCAAATCCAATCTAGACACCATCGCGGAGGGGTTCATCATGTCCATTGGTGCCACTCCAACGATGCGTGAGTAGTTCTTTGTAGACCTGCGGGTCCATAGTTAGTAGCTAGATGGCTTCCTCTCTCTCTCTGTCTTGATTCTCAATACAATGGTCTCTTGGAGATCCATATGATGTAAGTCTTTTTGCGATGTGTTTGTTGGGATACGATGAACTTTGAGTTTATGATCAGATCTATGTTTTTATCCATGAAAGTTATTTGAGTCTTCTTTGATCTCTTATATGCATGATTGATCATAGCCTCGTATTTCTTCTCCAATATTTGGGTTTTGTTTGGTCAACTTGATCTATTTATCTTGCAATGGAAAGAGGTGCTTTGTGATGGGTTCGATCTTACGGTGCTTGATCCCAGTGACAGAAGGGGAAATGACACGTATGTATCGTTGCTATTAAGGATACCAAGATGGGGTCTATTTCTACATAAATAGATCTTGTCTACATCATGTCATCGTTCTTATTGCATTACTCCGTTTTTCCATGAACTTAATACACTAGATGCATGCTGGATAGCGGATGATGTGTGGAGTAATAGTAGTAGATGCAGGCAGGAGTCGGTCTACTAATCTTGGGTGTGATGCCTATATAATGATTATTGCGTGGATATCGTCATGATTATTTGAAGTTCTATCAATTTCCCAACAGTAATTGCTTTCCCACTGTTGGCTATTTTTCTCGAGAGAAGCCACTAATGAAACCTACGGCCCACAGGTCTCTTCTTTAATATACTTGCCTTTGCGATCTATTTTATTTGCTTTTATTTTCAGATCTATTAAACCAAAAATACAAAAATACCTTGCTTCACTTAATTTTATTTGCGATCTATTTATCATATCTATTACAACTTTATCACGTCTTCTCGCCAATTTGTGGCATCATTACCCGAAAGGGATTGACAACCCCTTTAACACGTTGGGTTGCGAGTATTTGTTATTTGTGTGTGCAGGGGCTGTTTACGTTGTGTTGCTTGGTTCTCCTACTGGTTCGATAACCTTGGTCTCATCATTGGGAAATACCTACCATCGCTGTGCTGCATCATCCCTTCCTCTTTGGGGAAATACTGACGTAGTTCATGCAGGCATCAAAAGGAATTTCTAGTGCCGTTGCCGGGGAGGATCACGTCAAGATAGTCTCCCGTCAATGCGCTTTCTGGCGCCGTTGCCGGGGAGACATCATCATCATCAACCAGTTTCCTAATCACAAATCTCATCTCCTTGCAATTTACATTATTTGCCATTTTCCTCTCGTTTTCCTCTCCCCCACTTCACAAAAAATTGCCATTTTATTTGCCCTCTTTTTCGTCCGCCGTTTTCTCGTCAGATCTGTTTTTGAGTGAAATCTCGTTGACCACCTTTTGTCGTTATGGATGGTTCTTCCTCTATTGCGTACACCCCCGAGAACGAGGTTCTTAACTTTAAACAAAGGGGAGGGGAGAATTTAAAATATGCTTGGTATAGGATTTGCAATGCTCATAATTGATCTATTCGTAAGCAATCTACCGTTGCCCTTCTTCATTGTTTTTATGTGGGCATCACCACTTGGTATAGATTCGTCCTAGGTATGATTAGCGGTGGAAGTTTCTTGATGTGTCCTTCTCTTGATGCATTTAATGTTTTGGGAAATTTAGTGGGTTCAGCACCACTCATGATCAATGAAACAATTTTGACTCTTGAGCATGTTATGGAAAGACTAGATGCTATTGAAAAGAAAATGCTTACCAAAGAACATATTGAAAACTTGGATAAAAACATGCAAAATTTCGCTACTAAAATTGGGTGAAAATTGGGAGAACTTTTTAAGCTGTTAAAAGAAAAGGGGACTATAGTTCATGAAAGAATGGAAGAAAGCCCGACTAGGATTAATAAACCGGAAGAATTTTTTACTAATCTAAGTATGGCTTTTGCTTCCGCCAAAACTCCCGTAAATATTGGTAAGACTACTCAAGTTACTAAAAACAAGGGTGCAACTTCTAGCAATAATAAAGTAGATCTTAAGATGATTAGTATCCATCCCAATTTTATTGAAGTTATAAGAGACCCTCTTTGCAAAAATGATTTTTTCAATCTCGTGCCTAGAAGTATTGTCGTTGAGAATTTATGTGCAAAATCCTTGAAAATTCTAAGTGTTTGGTCGAAGAGTTGGAGTCTAAAGATGACAAAACTTAGATCCTATGCGTTATGCCTAGCAAAGGGCGTAAAACGATAGCGCTCGTTGGGAGGCAACCCAACTTGTATCTTTGTGATTTTTGGTTTTCTTGATGTTTTCAATAAAATACCCAATTAGTCCTCTGATTAGATGTGTTTTTGTGGTTTAAATTAGTGTTTGTGCCAAGCAAGGCCTTTGGGAGGATTTGGGTGAGAGTTGATTTGATCTTGCTAAAAAATAGAAACTTTTACGCTCACGAAATTATTTTTCATGTTTATCAGTAGAGTGATTTTGAGTTGATTCTTTTTGCAGAAGATTAATAAACAAATTATTCACGTCGTCCTAATGTTCCAAAATTTTTGGAGTTACAGAAGTTTTCGAAGTAGTCAGATTTCTACAGACTGTTCTGTTTTGATAGATTCTGTTTTCTTTGCGTTGTGTGCTTGTTTTGATGATTCTATGGTTCTCTTTGAAGAATTTTTGCCATAGAAAAGTTGGAATACAGTAGATATAATGCAAAAATAAATTTTTAATGGGTTTGCAACAATACTTGTAGTAGTGGTTTGCTTTCTTATACTAACAAATCTCACGAAGGTTTTGTTGAGTTTTGTGTGATTGAAGTTTTCAAGTTTTGGGTGATCTTACGATGGATGAAGGAATAAGGATTAGCAAAAGGCTAAGCTTGGGAATGCCCGAGGCACCCCAAGATAATATTCAAGAAGTAGCAAGCAACTAAGCTTGGGGATGCCCCCGAGTGGCATCCCCTCTTTCTTCTAACAATCATCGGTATTTTACTTGGAACTATATTTTTATTCGTCACATATTATGAGTTTTGCTTGGAGCGTCTTTTATGATATGAGTCTTTTCTGGTTTTTATTTGTGTTATAAGTCTTGAATCCTTACTGGACACACCTTTTTGAGAGAGTCAAAAAATTATGCTATGCTTCAGTTAAATTTTTAGAGCCTTGGAATTGCTCTAGTGCTTCACTTATATATTTTTGAGCACGGTGTGCTTTGTTATTTTTGAAGAAATGCTGTCATGCTTCACTTAGATTTATTTGGGAGTTAATAATTTTTTTAAGAAATTCTCTCTTGCTTCACTTAGATTATTTTTGAGAGAAAAGAAATATTATGCTCATGTTCTTCACTTAAATTTGTTTGAGCTTATCAAAAGCAACATATGAAAATAGTCCCAAAGTGATAGATATCCAAGGAGGATATAATGAAAACTTTCATGAAGATCATTGAACAAAATAAACTTGGTTCTTCGTAATGGTTTTGAGATATGACGACGCGATATGTGAGTCATGTTGATGAGTAATTATGCTTTAGTAAGAATATTGGTGTTAAGGTTTGTGATTCCCTATACAAGCACGAAAGTCAATAGTTATGCAATGAAATTACATCCTACTTATGGTGCGTTATTCAGTGTTACTTATGCTGAATGCTTGGGTACAAGATTTTTTCGTTTCTTGGTTGGACGCTTCTCAATATTTTTGCTAGCCTTCATTTTGCACTAAGTACGATCACTACTTGTGCATCCAAAACCCTTTAAACCAGTTTTGCCATATGAGTCCAGTATACCTACCTATATGTGGTATTCCAGTGCCGTTCTAAGCAAATTTGCATGTGCCATCTCTAATTTTCAAAATAAATTTCTCTTTTTGTGTGCTCGTACCGCTCGCGAGGCGGTGAGGAGTGGCCGATGTTTTCCATGCTAGCTGTGTTATTCTCACGACGAGTGTTTATTCACTTGTCATTGCACGAGAGTACGGCAAAGGTATTAGGGATGCCCAGTCCTGAAATGAAAAATGAATTTACTTTATGTTGTCAAATAATAAATTCCTTGGAAAGTGTTGGTATGGAGGGCACCCGTGGATACGGTTAGCCATGGAAAGTGAAAGTATGGTGGAAAAAGGAATAAACTTTATTTTCTATTTGGGAACCGCCTATGATGTATCTAGCATGGAAAGCATTGGAAACTCTAAGTCATTTTCGTTGGTGGGAAAAGTATGCCTCCCAAAATGATTTTATCTCTCAATTTTCGCTTTGAGCTCTGGCACCTCTACAAATCCCTACTTCCCTCTACGAAGGGCCTTTCTTTTACATTATGTAATTTTTATTTTTAATTTGAGTCTCCATCTGCACTTATAAAGCACCAACTAAGGGGCACTATGATCGTATTTGAGCATTGGGTGTAGCTAATATTCGAGTGTGTTTCATGAATGGATCAATGATTGAGCATGATGGGCTAGGGATAACTTGATTTAGTGTTGATATTTTGAAAGACATGGTTGCTTGTTGATATGCTTGAGTATTAAAGTCTTCATGTCAAATCTAGACTATTCCTTTGAACCATATAAAAGTCCAAATGTCCATGCTACAAAGAAAAGATTATGTGATGAACACATTAGGCAACATTCCGCATCAAAATTTCTGTTTTTATCATTTACGTACTCGAGGACGAGCATGAATTAAGCTTGGGGATGCTGATACGTGTCAATGTATCTATAATTTTTCATTGTTACATGCTGTTATATTATCATTCTTGGATGTTTTACAATCATTTTATAGTCATTTTATATCATTTTTGGGTACTAACCTATTGACATAGTGCCCAGTGCCAGTTGTTGTTTTCTGCTTGTTTTTTACATCGTAGGAAATCAATACCAAACAGAGTCCAAACACAGTGAAACTTTTTGTGGATTTTATTGGACCAGAAGACACCGTATGGGCCAAGAAAGTACCAGACGGGTGCTCCGAGGGGAGCACAACCCACCAAGCCGCGCATGGGGGCTCAGGCGCCCAGGTGGGTTGTGCCCACCTTGGTGGCCTCCCACACCGCCTCTTTGCTCTATAAATATGCCAATATTCCAGAAACCCTAGGGGAGTCGACAAAAAATCAATTCCAGTCGCTGCAAGTTCCAGAAACACCAGATCCAATCTAGACACCATTGCGGAGGGGTTCATCATGTCCATTGGTGCCTCTCCGGTGATGCGTGAGTAGTTCTTTGTAGACCTATGGGTCCGTAGTTAGTAGCTAGATGGCTTCCTCTCTCTCTCTCTCTCTCCCTCTCTCTCTCTCTTGATTCTCAATACAATGGTCTCTTGGAGATCCATATGATGTAAGCCTTTTTGCGGTGTGTTCGTTGGGATCCGATGAACTTTGAGTTTATGATCAGATCTATGTTTTTATCCATGAAAGTTATTTGAGTCTTCTTTGATCTCTTATATGCATGATTGATTATAGCCTCGTATTTCTTCTCCAATATTTGGGTTTTGTTTGGCCAACTTGATCTATTTATCTTGCAATGGGAAGAGGTGCTTTGTGATGGGTTCGATCTTACGGTGCTTGATCCCAGTGACAGAAGGGGAAATGACACGTATGTATTGTTGCTATTAAGGATAACAAGATGGGGTCTATTTATTCATAAATAGATCTTGTCGACATCATGTCATCGTTCTTATTGCATTACTCCGTTTTTCCATGAACTTAATACACTAGATGCATGATGGATAGCGGTCGATGTGTGGAGTAATAGTAGTAGATGCAGGTAGGAGTCGGTCTACTAATCTTGGACGTGATGCCTATATAATGATCATTGCCTGGATATCGTCATGATTATTTGAAGTTCTATCAATTTCCCAACAGTAATTGTTTTCCCACTGTTTGCTATTTTTCTCGAGAGAAGCCACTAGTGAAACCTACAGCCCCCGGGTCTCTTCTTTAGCATATTTACCTTCACGATCTATTTTATTTGATTTTATTTTCAGATCTATTAAACCAAAAATACAAAAATACCTTGCTACACTTTATTTTATTTGCGACCTATTTATCCTATCTATTACAACTTTATCACGTCTTCTTGCCAATTTGTGGCATCGTTACCCGAAAGGGATTGACAACCCTTTAACACATCGGGTTGCGAGTATTTGTTATTTGTGTGCAGGGGTTGTTTACGTTGTGTTGCTTGGTTCTCCTACTGGTTCGATAACCTTGGTCTCATCACTGAGGGAAATACCTATAGTCGCTGTGCTGCATCATCCCTTCCTCTTTGGGGAAATACCGACGTAGTTCAAGCAGGCCTCATGCAGCGGCGAGGGGGAGGAGGCGGCTCCCCCGCACCCGACGCCGGAGGAGTGGCGGAGGGAGATCGCCCCTCATTAGGCCCCAAGTAATGGCGCACTGCCAGAGCGTGTGCATGGATGGCCTCGCACCACTGTGGTGCTTGCAGGGAGCGTCGAGCATCTTCTCAAAACTCATGGCGGGTTGCCAGGCAGTCTTGTCGGTTCGCTGATGCCGGCCGCCGCCCTGCTCGGCGGGAGGTGCCTGCTCGGCCGCAGCGACAAGGCAGTTGTCATAGCAGGGA
Source organism: Triticum urartu (assembly GCF_003073215.2). Taxonomy (NCBI): domain Eukaryota; kingdom Viridiplantae; phylum Streptophyta; class Magnoliopsida; order Poales; family Poaceae; genus Triticum; species Triticum urartu. The sequence goes on along the minus strand of NC_053027.1, from coordinate 387,578,085 downwards.
GCCGGCTACTCTCCCTTGCATTTGTTGTTGGGGTGGTTGTTCTGCTGGCGGTTATTCTCGCCAGCCGGCTTGGGGGTGGCGCCGGTAATGTCCACCACGACTTGGACCTTCATGGCAGCGGCCGTGGCGTACTTGTCCGTCGTGGCCATGAGCGCGGCCATGGTGGTCGGCTCAGAGCGGAGGAGCTTGTGCTTGAGCAAGGTGTCGTCTCGACACCCGTCCATGAAGTATTGGATGGCCTGGACCTCATGGACCCCTCGCAGCTGTTCCAGAGCTCGGTCTAGCGCGTGAGGTACTGGAGGCCGGTGATACGTCTGCAATGTATCTATAATTTTTGATTGTTCCATGCTATTATATTATCTGTTTTCGATGTTTTATATGCTATTTTATATTATTTTTGGGACTAACCTATTAACCAAGAGCCTAGTGCCAGTTTCTGTTTTTTCTTTATTTTTGAGCCTCGCAGAAAAGGAATACCAAACAGAGTCCAAACAGAATAAGACCTTCGCGATGATTTTTCTTGGACCAGAAGGCACCCAGGAGACTTGGAGACCAAGTCAGAAGAGCCACGAGTCAGCGACAAGGGGGGAGGGCGCGCCGGGGGGGGGGGGGGGGGGGGGTAGGGTGCGCCCCCTACCTTGTGGGCCCCTCGGTGACCCCCTAACCTATATCTTCCTCCTATATATTCCCAAACCGCCATAGGCATCCACGAAAACACTTTTCCACCGCCGCAACCTTCTGATCCCGTGAGATCCCATCTAGGAGCCTTTTCCGGCATCCTGCTAGAGGGGTATTCGATGACGGAGGGCTTCTGCATCAACTCTATTGCCCTTCCGATGAAGCATGAGTAGTTTACCTCAGACCTACGGGTCCATAGCTAGTAGCTAGATGACTTCTTCTCTCTCTTTGATTCTCAATACCATGTTCTCCTCGGTGTTCTTGGAGATCTATTCGATGTAATCTTATTTTGCGGTGTGTTTTTCGAGATCCGATGAATTGTGGATTTATGATCAGTTTATCTATGAATATTATTTGAATCTTCTCTGAATTCTTATATGCATGATTTTATATCTTTGTAATTCTTTTCGAACTACCGGTTTAGTTTGGCCAACTAGATTTGTTTTTCTTGCAATGGGAGAAGTGCTTAGCTTTGGGTTCAATCTTGCGGTGTCCTTTCCCAGTGACAGTAGGGGCAGCAAGGCACATATTGTATTGTTGCCATCGAGGATAAAAAGATGGGGTTTACATCATATTGCTTGAGTTTATTCCTCTACATCATGTCGTCTTACTTAAGGCGTTACTCTGTTCTTCATGAACTTAATACTCTAGATGCAGGCATGAGTCGGTCGATGTGTGGAGTAATAGTAGTAGATGCAGGAAGGAGTCGGTCTACTTGACACGGATGTGACGCCTATATTTCATAATCATTGCCTTGGATATCGTCATAACTTTGCGCTTTTCTATCAACTGCTCGACAGTAATTTGTTCACCCACCGTATTATTTGCCATCCCGAGAGAATCCTCTAGTGAAACCTATGCCCCCCCGGGTCTATTTTCCATCATATTAGTTTTTGATCTACTATTTTGCAATATTTTACTTTCAGATCTATAAACCAAAAACCCAAAAATATTTTATCTTCTGTTATCTATCTCTATCAGATCTCAGTTTTGCAAGTGACCGTGAAGGGATTGACAACCCCTTTATCGCGTTGAGTGCAAGTTGTTTGATTGTTTGTGCAGGTATAGGTGGCTTGTGCGTTGTCTCCTACTGGATTGATACCTTGATTCTCTAACAGAGGGAAATACTTATCTCTACTTTGCTACATTACCCTTTCCTCTTCAAGGGAAAAACCAACACAAGATCAAGAAGTAGCAGGAAGAATGTCTGGCGCCGTTGCCGGGGACATCTACGCCAAGTCAAGACATACCAAGTACCCATCATAAAAATCTAATCTCTTGCATTACATTATTCGCAATTTGCCTCTCGTTTTCCTCTCCCCCACTTCTAAAATGATTTTCAAATAGATTCGCCCTTTTCTTCGCCCTTCTTTAGTTCGTCTTTTCATTTGCTTTTTGTTTGCCCATTTGCTAGATTGGTTTGCTGTCACTATGTCTAAGTCTGGGGAGATTATCGTTGAAAAGGATAGTAGTAACGATGAGGGAAACTTTGATGATTTTGCTAATATTAGTCCTCATGAAGAATCTACTACTTTGCACACTGAAAAACTCTGCATAGGTAGCGGCAATATTATTGGAAAAGGGTTATTCAAGATTTCTTTACTTGTGTCGGTGCATTACCCACGTTAGGTTGATCTATTCTCCATAAAACTAATAGTCTTGCGGATGCTATATCTTTGCTTATAGTTGAACTTGAAAGACAATTTGTTCATATGCATCCATGCATACAAAGGATTTTTCTAGAGTTTTCTAATATTGAGCATTCTTTTGTTAAGCACGCCATCACTATATTTCTAGCCCATGAGTTTAGATTTATTATGAAAGAAGCTAGTGAATTTTTTGCGCATTACAAAGTAGATGGTGGTCGTCCTCCCATAGAGGGGATTCTCTTTAACCAAGAAGAAATAATGCATTTGCGATCTCTCGATCATGTTGCTTATAATGAAAATTTGAGAAAAAGGGTCCCCACTGATGTTTTAGTTGTCACAACCCTAGCTTTGGCCTTGCTTGTCATTGCATCATCATCTTGCATCATGTTTAAATTTCTCAGAAACTTGAAATGGGGACTGACCAAACCCTAGCAACAAATGAATTCAAATAGGCTCAAATAAAATCACTTCCAATAAACCCAAAGTGACTTCAGGAAAAGTCCATCATTTTTGAAACTGGTGAAAACCTCTGACAAAAATTGGTGCATATTTTCCCTAGGTCATTTCAGGTTTTTGGATTAAATCATAAGTATTTGAATTGGAGCATTTAATGGCTATAAATTTTTTAAATGCTTCAATAATTCTGAAAACATTTGAGGGCTATTAGTAAACAATTTAAAAGTGCCCACAAATTTTCTCAGGAGTTTTAAAAATGGTTTAGTATTATTACTAAATCAAAAACAGAAAAGCAAAATAGAAAATAGAAACAATTAATAAGAGAGAGAGAAGGACTCACCTGGGCTTCTCTCCTGCAGCAGAGCCGGCCCAGCTCCTGATCTGGCCCAGCCCACCAGAAGGACAGAGGCGCGTGGCCACCGCGCGCCGGCACGCGCCCGAGCTACCTCCTGCTTCCGCCGCTTCTGGAGCCAGCCCCGAGTGCCACGCACTCCCTCTCGACCCCCTCACTCTCTCCCTGGCCCCCTCCCCCTCCTCTGCTCTCTCCTGCAGCACCACCGAGCGCGTTCGCCGCTGCCGCTCGCCATAGCCATGGCCACCACCTCTCCCATGCCCCCTGGAGCTGCCCACGAGCTCCGCCTCGTTCCTCTCCTCCTCCTCATTGAGCCTCCCGACGCCGGAAGCCCCAAAAACGTCGCCGTCCTCATCGTGTTCACCATCGGGCACCGGAGATCGCCGCCGCCGATTCATCGTCCACAGGGCTTCCCCGAGCACGCTGGCCATCCCTACGGCACCGCTGTGAGCCCCCGAGCGTTTTCCCCCTCTCCCCGCAGTCAATACCATCATCTAGCCCGCCTAGCCACCGGAGCCGAGAGCTCCGTGCCACCGGCCATGGCGCCGCCATGGCCAGAGCCCGAACCAGCCGCCCCCGAACGCGTCATCGTTATCCCCGCCTTTGTAGGAGCCCGTAGCCACTTCCAGCTCCTCCTCCCGTACACAACAACGCCGTCCCGGCCAACTCCGTGCGGGAGCCGCCACGGATGTCCTCGTCGCCGTCAGCTCCGGCGACTACGCGACCAACCAGTGGCACCGTTGGACGCAGCGCATCCCCAGGGTCCCGTAGAATCCACCCGCGCGACGAATGGTCGTCGGAACAGAGATTCCGGCGTGCCTCCGCCGTCGGTTGAGGTCGCCGGCGGCCTAACACTGCCCGGCTGACGTGTCAAATTATACTAAACTAATTAGTCACTAACTACCCTCCCTAGTCACTGACATGTGGGCCCATGCCCCGCTGACACTTTTTAGTTAGGATTAAATTAGCACTAACAGTCTCTGTTAATTAGCCTAGTCACTGACGAGTGGGTCCTAGCGTCAGGTTTGACCTGGGCTGACGCTGTTGACTCGATGACATCATTCTGATGTCAGGATGACGCAGTAATGCTTTCTAGGATTTTAATAAATCAGAAATGATTTATTATTTTCAGAAAATGCCCAAAACTTCTAAAAATCATATAAAATCAACCGTAGCTCAGAATAAAATAATTTATGTATGAAAAATTATCAAAAAATCCAATCTATCCATTTATGCTGTTTTCATGCATGACAAAGCAACTTAACCTTGCTGTATAGATCAAAACATGATAATGCACATTATAAATTCATAACTTGAGTTTGGATTTGAACCCTTGGTTCAAATGAGCTCAAATCCTTCTGGTTATAGTTGCATTAGCTCAAATCACATCATATTGCCATGTCACATTCATGCATCATATTGTGCATTGCATTGATTGTGTTCTTCCTTGTTTGCCGGTAATTGTTCCCTCTCGGTAGACGCTGCTCCGACGCTGTGATCATTGACACTGATGAAGACTCAATGTTATCTTCAGAAGTGCCAGGCAAGAAAAACCCCCTTGTTCATTCCGATACAATCCCATTCTCTCGCTCCTGCTCCCTTTTACTACATTAGGACAACAACGATTCAACTGTTACATGCTGCGGTAGTTGAATCCCTTTCCTCTGCATGACCTGTCATTGCAACGGTAAATAGATGAAACCCACTAGCATGAGTAGAAGTTGTTTGAGCCCTGATGTGCCTACTCATGTATGCTTGTTTGTCATGCCTGCTACTGCTTAGAGTTGAGTCAGGTCTGATTCACCGGGGATGAATTGGAAAGTTGTGAACATGTCCTACTGTTGAGAGCTAAGTGTGTGAACACGATTTGGTAAAGGTAGCGGTGAGAGGCCATGTAGGAGTACATGGTGGGTTGTCTCATTGAAACCATCCTCAGGAACTGAGTTCTGTGTTTGTGATCCATGAACAGTTACTGCCACACATTGGGTTCTGGTAACTCGACCCCTCTCGGCTTATTAACCGCCTCGATCTTTGTCCAGGAGTTGCCACTAGTTTCTGGTGTTTGTAGGTTGTGTTAGTAGTCTACCAAGTGGCACCCGGTACAGGTGGGCTTGGGACAGACTAGGCACCGTGGCACGGTGTACCAAGCGTAGATCCATCCGTCAAGGTGGGCTTGGGAACCCTGCACACATCGTTTGGGGCCGTGAGCGACACCCCGGCCGGATCTCCTTGCGGATAGAACCCGAATAGGCGATAAACCTGGACTAGAGACTTGTGTGGTTAGTCAGGTTGTGGCCGACTCCCTCGCCAGGCTTCCGCTTGAAGGTTGCCGAGATACACGACGTGTACATGGTGGTAAGTGGCGAGAGCGTGTGTGAAGAAGTACACCCCTGCAGGGTTAACATCATCTATTCGAATAGCCGTGTCCGTAGAAAAGGACTTCTGGGTTGCCTGTACAGTTCATAGACAAGTGAAAGTGGATACTCTAAAATGCGCAAGATAAGCGTGATTGCTATGGATGGCGTTCTCGTAGGGAGATGGGATCGGATCCATAGTGGTGTATTGATATGGTGAATATGTGGACTCGTGTGCGCCACCTCAAAAGAGTTACTTGCAGTCGTAGTTCAGGATAGCCACCGAGTCAAAGCTGGCTTGCTGTAGTCAAACTCCACCACCCCTTTATTGATACCGATGCATATGTAGATAGTTCTAATGTAAGTCTTGCTGGGTACATTTGTACTCACGTTTGCCTATTTTATGTTTTGTAGAGAGACGTCAGTCTCGCTAGTAGTTCCGTGTGGACTTCGGCGTTTAGCTTGATACCTCAGCTATGATCTTGTGCCCTCGGCAGGATCTGGTAGATAGTCAGTCTTCTCAGCCTTTTTCATTTGTAGATGTCTGTACTCAGACATGTTAAGCTTCCGCATGTGCTTTAACTTGTATGCTTTGAATGTTGGGTCATGAGACCCATGTTTGTAATATCTCGCTCCTCGGAGCCTAATGATTAAATACTTGAGTCGTAGAGTTATGCTGTGATGCCATGTTGTATTTACACATATCGAGCATATTGTGTGTATGATTGAAATGCTTGGTATGTGTGGGATTCGACAACCTAGTTGTTTATCCTTGGTAGACTCTCTTATGGAGAAATGTAGTCTTGTGCTTCCATGAGCCATAGTAGTCCGCTACAGCCCGGTTCACCAGAGTCCTGCTAGCCCAGCACTACTGCTCCGGAACACTTGACTGGCCGGCATGTGATTCACTTCGTTCCTATGTCTGTCCCTTCGGGGAAATGTCACGCGGTGACATCCAGAGTCCTGCCTAGCCTGCTACAGCCCGGTTCACCGGAGTCCTGTTAGCCCAGTGCTACAACCCGGATTCGCATGCTTCTGACCGACATGCTCGATGTTGATTCATGTATGCCTGTCCCCGTAAGTTAGTGCCACTTTGGGTTCACGACTAGTCATGTCGGCTCGGATTCTCTGTCATATGGATGCTAGCGACACTATCATATACATGAGCCAAAAGGCGCAAACGGTCCCGAGCCATGGTAAGGCAACACCCATGGGAATACCGTGCGTGAGGCCGCAAAGTGATATGAGGTGTTACCGGCTAGATCGACGTGACTTGGAATCGGGGTCCTGACATTTGTTGATAAAATTACTGAACTTAATGATAATTTTGCTATACAAAACAATTGATTGGGTTTCTCTCTTGGAAATAAGCTCGTGACTTTTTGGCAAAAGAACGCTTACAATGATGAGTTGGTCATACAATATGAGGGTCTGAAGGAGGAACCTATTCCTCCCGAGCCTGATCTTCAGGATCCTTATCCCATTAAATTTAGCCATTTTGACTACTTTTGCTTACCACAAAGAAAACTTGCTGCTGAACGAAGGGAATACGAGATAAGCTTTCGAGATTTGCCTTATTATTACTACGACAATACCTAGATCTATTTGTGTTTTTATGCCTAGCTAAGGGCGTTAAAAAATAGCGCTTGTTGGGAGGCAACCCAATTTTATTTTTGTTCTTTGCTTTTCGGTCATGTTTTTCAATAAGAAAATCATCTAGCCTCTGGTTAGATGTGTTTTTGTGTTTTAATAAGACCTTTGGGATGGCTTACGGTGATAGTTGTTTTGATCTTGCTGAAAAACAGAAATTTCTGCGCCCAGGAAAATAATTTTCATTTTGTACAAAAGAGTGATTTTGATCTGATTCCTTTTCCACAAGATTGGTACAAAAATTGCCCAGGTTGTCCTAATGTTTCAGAATTTTTGGAGTTACAGAAGTATTCGAAGTTTCCAGATTTCTACTGACTATTCTGTTTTTGACAGATTCTGTTTCTATGTGTTGTTTGCTTAGTTAATGAATCTGTGGGTAGTGTCGGGGGCTACGAACCATGGAAAAGTTAGAATATAGTAGATATTAAACCAATATAAATAAATAATGAGTTCATAGAAGTACCCAAAGTGGTGGTTTAGTTTCTTATACCAACGGATCTCATAAGATTTTCTGTTGAGTTTCGTGTTGTGAAGTTTTCAAAATTTGGGTAAGGATTTGATGGACTATGGAATAAGGAGTGCCAAGAGCCTAAGCTTGGGGATGCCCAAGGCACCCCAAGGTAATATTCAAGGACAAACAAGGGCCTAAGCTTGGGGATGCCCCGGAAGGCATCCCCTCTTTCGTCTTCGTCTATTGGTAACTTTACTTGAGGCTATATTTTTATTCACCACATGATATGTGTTTTGCTTGGAGCGTCTTGTATGATTTGAGTCTTTTCATATTAGTTTGCCACAATCATCCTTGCTGTACACACCTTTTGAGAGGGACGCATATGAATCGTGATTTATTAGAATACTCTATGTGCTTCACTTATATCTTTTGAGCTAAGCAATTTTGCTCTAGTGCTTCACTTATATCTTTTTGGAGCACGGCGGTGGCCTTATTTTATAGAAATTATTTAATTCTCACGCTTCACTTATATTTTTTGAGAGTTTCGCTAAAAAGCATGGTAAGTTGCTTTGGTTATAAATTTAGTCCTAATATGATAGGCATCTAAGAGGGATATAATAAAAACTTCCATATAAATGCATTGAACACTATGAGAAGTTTGATTCCTTATTATTGTTTTGAGATATAAAGATGGTGACATTAGAGTCATGCTAGTGACTAAATGTGGATTGTAGAAATACTTGTGTTGAAGTTTTTGATTCCCATAGCATGCACGTATGGTGAACCATTATGTGATGAAGTCGGAGCATGATTTATTTATTGATTGTCTTCCTTATGAGTGGCGGTCAGGGACGAGCGATTGTCTTTTCCTACAAATCTATCCCCCTAGGAGCATGCACGTAGTACTTTGTTTCAATGACTAATAGATTTTTGCAATAAGTATATGAGTTCTTTATAACTAATGTTGAGTCCATGGATTATACGCACTCTCACCCTTCCACCATTGCTAGCCTCTCTAGTACCGCGCAACTTCCGCCGATACTATACACACACCATATACCTTCCTAAAAATAGCCACCGTACCTATCTATTATGGCATTTCCATAGCCATTCTGAGATATATTGCCATGAAACTTTACACCGTTCCATTTTATTATGACAGGTTCCATCATTGTCATATTGCTTTGCATGATCATGTAGTTGACATTGTATTTGTGGCAAAGCCACCTTTCATAATTCTTTCATACATGTCACTCTTGAGTCATTGCGCATCCCGGTACACCGCCGGAGGCATTCATATAGATTCATATTTTTGTTCTAAGTATCGAGTTGTAATTTTTGAGTTGTAAGTAAATAAAAGTGTGATGATCGTCATTATTAGAGCATTGTCCCATGTGAGGAAAGGATGATGGAAGCTATGATTCCCTCACAAGTTGGGATGAGCCTCCGCACTTTATGAAAAATAGAAGAGGCCAAAGAAGCCCAAATAAAAAAGAGAGGCCAAAGAAGCCCACCAAAAAATGAGAGAAAAGAGAGAAGGGACAATGTTACTATCCTTTTTCCACACTTGTGCTTCAAAGTAGCACCATGATCTTCATGATAGAGAGTTTCCTATATTTTCACTTTCATATACTAGTGGGAAGTTTTCATTATAGAACTTGTCTTGTATATTCCAATGATGGGCTTCCTCAAATTGCCATGGGTCTTCGTGAGCAAGTGAGTTGGATGCACACCCACTTAGTTTCTTCTTGAGCTTTCATACACTTATAGCTCTAGTGCATCCGTTGGATGGCAATCCCTACTCACTCACATTGATATCTATTGATGGGCATCTCCATAGCCCATTGATACGCCTAGTTGATGTGAGACTATCTCCTTTTTGTCTTCTCCACAACCACCATATTCTATTCCACCTATAGTGTTATGTCCATGGCTCACGCTCATGTATTGAGTGAAAGTTGAAAAGGTTTGAGAACATCAAAAGTATGAAACAATTGCTTGGCCTGTCATCGGGGTTGTGCATGATTTGAATATTTTGAGTGATGAAGATGGAGCATATCCAGACTATATGATTTTTTTAGAGAGAGCTTTCTTTGGCCATGTTATTTTGAGAAGACACGATTACTTTATTAGTATGCTTGAAGTATTATTGTTTTTATGTCAATATTAAACTTTTGTTTTGAATCTTATGGATCTGAACATTCATGCCACAATAAAAAAATTACATGGACAAATATGTTAGGTAACATTCCACATCAAAAATTCTGTTTTTATCATTTACCTACTCGAGGACGAGCAGGAATTAAGCTTGGGGATGCTTGATACGTCTCCAACGTATCTACAATTTTTTATTGTTCCATGTTATTATATTATCTGTTTTGGATGTTTTATATGCAATAATATGCTATTTTATATTATTTTGGGACTAACCTATTAATCTAGAGCCCAGTGCCAGTTTCTGTTTTTTCCATGTTTTTGAGCCTCGTAGAAAAGGATACCAAACGGAATAAAACCTTTGCGATGATTTTTCTTGGACCAGAAGACACCTAGGAGACTTGGAGACCAAGTCAAAAGAGCCACGAGGCGGCTACAATGGGGAGGGCGCGCCCAGGGGGTAGGGCGCGCCCCCCTACCTTGTGGGCCCCTCGATGACCTCCTGACCTAGATCTTCCTCCTATATATTCACATATATTCCCAAACCACCAGAGGCATCCACGAAAACACTTTTCCACCACCGCAACCTTCTATTCCCGTGAGATCCCATCTATGGGCCTTTTTCGGCATCCAGCCGAAGGGGGGTTCGATTACGGAGGGCTTCTACATCAACTCTATTGCCCTTCCGATGAAGCATGAGTAGTTTACCTCAGACCTACGGGTCCATAGCTAGTAGCTAGATGGCTTCTTCTCTCTCTTTGATTCTCAATACCATGTTCTCCTTGATGTTCTTGGAGATCTATCCGATGTAATCTTCTTTTGGTGTGTTTGTCGAGATCCGATGAATTGTGGATTTATGATCAGTTTATCTATGAATATTATTTGAATCTTCTCTGAATTCTTATATGCATGATTTGATATCTTTGCAATTCTCTTCGAACTATCGGTTTAGTTTGGCCAACTAGATTGGTTTTTCTTGCAATGGGATAAGTGCTTAGCTTTGGGTTCAATCTTGCGGTGTCCTTTCCCAGTGATAGTAGGCGCAGCAAGCCGTGTATTGTATTGTTGCCATCGAGGATAAAAAGATGGGTTTTACATCTTATTGCGCTTGTTTATTCCTCTGCATCATGTCATCTTACTTAAAGTATTACTCTGTTCTTCATGAACTTAATACTCTAGATGTAGGTAGGAGTCGGTCGATGTGTGGAGTAATAGCAGTAGATGCAGGCAGGAGTCGGTCTACTTGACATGGACGTGATGCCTATATTTCATAATTATTGCTTGGATATCGTCATAACTTTGTGCTTTTCTATCAATTGCTCGACAGTACTTTGTTCACCCACCGTATTATTTTCCATCTTGAGAGAAGCCTCTAGTGAAACTATGGCCCCCGGGTCTATTTTCCATCATATTAGTTTCTGATCTACTATTTTGCAATCTTTTACTTTCAAATCTATAAACCAAAAACCCAAAAATATGTTATCTTCTGTTTATCTATCTCTATCAGATCTCACTTTTGCAAGTGACCGTGAAGGGATTGACAACCCCTTTATCACGTTGGGTGCAAGTTGTTTGATTGTTTGTGTAGGTATAGGTGGCTTGTGTGTTGTCTCCTACTGGAGATACCTTGGTTCCCTACCTGAGGGAAATATGTATCTCTACTTTGCTGCATCACCCTTTTCTCTTCAAGGGAAAAACCAACGCAATCTCAAGAAGTAGCAGTCAGACTCCTCCGGCCCCTGGATGCACATGGCGAGCTATCAAGGTTAGTCGATCCGCTTGTAGGTGCCAGTGAAGGTGCGCACAAAAGTCTACTCGAAGTCGAGCCAAGAGTTGATATTGCGAGCCGGCAGGCTTTTCAGCCACGTTAGGGCTCATCCCTGTAGCATGAGGGGGGAGTAGCGCACGGCTAGGCACCGGTTGCCACCCATGATGCCACAATGGTGGTGTAGTCAGTGAGCCAGTCCTCCGGCTTGGCAGTCCCGTTATATTTGGGGGTGTCGCGAGGGAGCGTGCATCCTTTGGTGAAGGGCTCATCGTGGATGCGCGAGCCGAAACAGCTTGGGCCGACTGCGTCATCCTCCTCCAGCTGGAGGGAGGGGGCCAACTACTCGATGTGGTGATGAACATCGTCGTTGTTGATGTTGCGCGGGCCCAGTAGGCTGGGCGCGACGGCCAGATGGCGGGGGAAGGTCTTGCCGACGTCGAATGTCCGTAGCCGGCCCGTCACCCTGGCTGTCGCCGACTGTGACAGCGCAGTCACGCCGAGTCCGACCGCTCTAGGTCCTCCAGGATTGGGCTTTGCTGGGACGCGGAGAAGACGCCTGCTGGGCGTCCCGGGGGTCAGGGTCCTGGGAGCAGCGAGAGCCGGATGCCACAGGGGCCTCAAGGCGCTTCTGTTGCTCCTTCACAATGGTGAGAAGCTCGCTAACTCATGGACGCCTCCGTGGCATGCATGTTCTTGATGGGGGTGTCATAGACGGGTGGGACCACGCCCAGCACGCGACTGAGGGCTGCACCCCGGGCACGCACCTCGGCAACCCGGCTAGGCTTGGCCACGGCCGGCGTGAAGCTGTAGCAGCATCATGCTCCCGCTGAGCGGACTCTAGTGCGCGCTGCGTAGTAGCAAGTGCCGTGGCCTCGTCCAGCAGGCACACGTGTTCGTCGTCGAGCCGGGCCCTGGCTAGGGTGGCGTTGGCGTCGGTGGCAATGGGGATGCTGAGGTTCTACAGCATCACGCGCAGCGGGTCGGTTTGGTTGGCACAAGGCGCTGCGGTCATGGCGGCAGCGGCCTTGGCCGCGCCGCTAGCTGAAGAAGAGGTAGAGCCGGTGGTCAGCACCTCCACGCGGGTGCAGAGATCCGCCACGACGCTAGAGATTGTGTAGCCGACGTGGACGGGGGAGTCAGTGACGCTGAGCACCCCATTGGGGTACTCGCCGAGGGTGAGCGCGACAAAGACGCGCAACATGCCGAGAGGGTGATGGAAGAGGCGACAAGGCTGACCAGGGCCGCAAGGAGCGTGGGGACCAGGCCATGCATAATGCGCTCGCCAGAGTCAGTGAAGGGCCTTGACCGGAACTTGACTCCGGCCGACACTGCGAGCAGCCCCACAATGGGCGCTAACTGTCGTGGTGATCTCATGGCAGATGACATGGGATGGCTAAAAGTCGGGGGTTACATGAGGACGCTGGTGGGTTCCAGAGGAAGGGTTGGCACGCGCTGGTGTGTGACACGAGATGTAGCCAGGTTCGGGGCCCTCCGTGGGAGGTAACACCCCCAGTCCTGCTGAATGGATGATATGCACTGGGTCACAGAGTTGCTCCTGGAGCTGTTTGGGTGGAGGAGAAAGAGCGAACTGGTCCTCTACCCTGCCTTGTATATGTGTGTGGATTCTCCTGATCTCAACCCCTCTGTATGCAGGGGCACCAGGGGGTCTTATAGGCCCCCCCGGGGTTACAATGGTAAAGTTACATGGGCGTAGGGCCCTGGTGTCATCCTTTGGGAGCCGGCAGTGGGGGCCGCTAGGCCTACTGGGTCCGTCGGGTGTGGGTCTCACCGGTTCAGCCGGGAGTGGGCCATACCGGGGCCGCCGGGCGTGGGTATGGCCGGCTGGTCGGCACCGTGGCACGCCCTTCCAGGCGTCATGGGGCGGCCAGCGCCGCCCGCCCGCCCTAGATGGGGGCGTGGGATGCACTGTTGCTGTGCCCGTCATGGGGCTGGTGTAAAGGAGGGCACACTATGGCCATGCCTGCTTGTCGTTGGTAGTTGTCTTCTAGTGGCCAGCCAGCATGCGCTAGCCGGCTGGGCGGGTGGCCGCACCCAGCCGGCTTGCGGCCTAGCTTGCCCCGATGTTTTGAAGAGGGATTCGGGTTCCGTTGCCTGCCCAGGGGTCATCCCCCCGACAATATGAATGCCTTTGGCAATGTATCAGGATGTGCAATGATGCTAGAGTAACATTTATGAAAATGATGAATGGTGACTGAGCCACAAATACTATGTCAGCTATATGATAATGCAAAGCAATATGAGAATGAAGATGTATGCATAATAACGTAATAGTGGAAATTGCACAGCAATATATCGCCGAATGGCTATGGAAATGCCTTGATAGGTAGGTATGGTGGCTATTATGAGGAAGATATAAGGAGTCTTATGTGTGATAGAGTGGCTCATATCACGGGGTTTGGATGCACCAGCGAAGTTTGCACCAACTCTCGAGGTGAGAAAGGGAAATGCGCGGTACCGAAGAGGTTAGCAAATTGCGAGAAGGTGAGAGTGCCTATAATTCATAGAATCACATTAGTCATAAAAGAACTCACATACTTATTGTGAAAGCTTATTAGCCCTCGAAGCAAAGTACTACTACGCATGCCCATAGAGGGATAGATTGGTAGGAAAAGACCATCGCTCGTCACCAACCGCCACTAATAAGGAAGATACTCAATAATAAATCATGCTCCAACTTCTTTGCATAACTAGAGACTATACGTGCATGCTTCGGGAATCACATACCTTAACATCAATATTCTTACTAAACCACAATCGTTCACTAGTACCCCCACATATTACCATCTCAATATCGAAAAACTATTGCAAGGAATCAAACTTATCATATTCAGTGATCTACATGAAAGTTTTTATTATATCCCTCTTGAATACCTATCATATTGGACTACAAAAATAAACACTTCCATGATGATACGTGTTTGTCATAGTAGGTCACGTTTTCTGTCATGCATGTACATCCGTGACGATTTTATGATAGAATCAAGATAGTCATACCAGTGTTGTTGTAGAAGTGTTCCATGACAATACTCAAATTATCATCAAAGAAGTGTCCACTTCCATGATGATAAATGTCGCGTCATGGAAATGTTTTCGTTAAGGGTGACCAACACATGGCATCTACCATAACGGGTCACCATGAAGCTATCGGATTTGGTTTTGGATCTGATAACCCTTAACAGCCATGACTAATGGCGATTTTCCACGTGTAAAATTCTCATTGGCCAAAGGAACAACATGCCAGCTCTGCGTTGGGATAGATGTCATCCACCCAATGGATGAGACGCGCCTATGATACGTCGACACATGGCATGGCCCAACACAGGCCATATATAGTTTAGAAAGGCTGACCCATTTGACTTGGTCAAAATCTAGCAGACTGGCCCATGGAAAGCCTGTTAATGGTCTGTTCGCATATAGCCCATTTACGACCCAGTAACTCACGGCCCGTTATGGCCTTTCTGAATTCAGCTCAGCAGCGTCATGTGGGTCATGCAATATAATTCTAGCCCGTTGTAACTTCCGGCCCATGTATGGCCCATGACGTCTTTCAGCCCAAATGAGGCCCTTTGTAACTCTGGGCCCTTTAATGACACGTGGTGAATCTGGACCATAATGAACAGTAAATCACATTACACCCATTAAGGGCCCATTATTCACCTGGGCCATTTCCAGGCCATGCTATCTTTTGGACTTCTAAGGGCCCATATATTTGGGCTCATTTCTAGCCCTCGTTACTTATGGTCCATTACTAGCCTGTTCCGCAAATGGGACAAATTTAGCCCGTGGTTATAGTCGACCCGTTTGTGGCCGTAAGCCATTGGGTCATCTTCATATCGTCATGTATTATGGCCCATTAATGACCCATTATGCCTGTCGATAGAATTAAGCATGTGATACAACCGGCCTGTTAACCTGTTATGGTCGGTCCCATAGACGGACGATTCCGAATTTAGCCCATTTATGGCCCATATTGCGGTCCATTATTGGTCCACGAATAGTACGACCCATGTGTGGCCAATCGATCATACGGCCTATAGAAGGCCCATGGATCCTACAGACCATAGGAAGCCAATGGTTACTACAACAGGTAGTAGGACCATGGTTAGAATGGTCCGTATGTGCCCATGGTTATTGTGGCCTAGTTCTCAAAAATATAAAAGGTTATTGTGGCCACTAGCAGACCGCGGAAAAAGAACTACAGTGACTACAAGCAAACAAATAACAAGGCAATAAGGAAATAAATAAGCAAGCAACTTATGCTAGGCTATTACGGCTATTACACATATTACATCCACTAGGCATCAAAGTTCACCACCAGTGCAAATATAGGGAACACATCAGCATATTACATACACTGGGCATCTAATTGGACACCAGTGCAAATAAACGCGGAAGGAAAACATGTCCATAATAGAAACAACTTCATAACAACTCAAGAAACATTATCCTGGGTATCCACCATGCTTACAATAAGCTTAGCAAGCTCATTAGTTTTCTCTTATTTGGTGCTAAAATCCTCCAATGCTTGCTGTTGCACCAGAAAGTATGCATCCAAATTCTGCAGGGACTTCCTCAGTACTTCGGCTTCTCGTCACAGCACAACTGATTGACGTCTTTCAGCTTGTAGTTCACACTCAAGAAACCAAACTAATTCAGACGGCGAGTTCTAAGAGCTTGTGCTAGCGGTAGTGGCCAGTAACTCGAACACTGTATCAAGAAAGGACTTTGGGGTTGTCTCACTGTCTTCAAGATAGTTTTTCTTATTATTTTATCATCTTTGTTGGAGACCAACAAGGTTGTCTCACTATCTTGAACCTTATCTGCATTACTTCCTTTATCATTACTTAATGGGGTACTCTTATCCAATATTCCGTCGGCACTCTAAAAGAAGAAACAAGTAGACACATAACACGATTAGCATGTAGTATATGAAACTCATTTTGGTGAACCAGTTCAGTAGTAAGGTGGACATGATTAAACTAACAAGTCTTATATTGCGAAGTAGTGGTAATAAAAGCATCAAACAAACATATATCTATGTGCATTGAAAGAATATAAGTGTGGGAAACCACATGGCACAACAAGATTTCAGATGGGTACCATGGCTATACATGTACAACTGACAACACTATTGGCTATGTTTTGATGCTAGTAATGTGCATGAAATGAGGACAACTGTCTACATAATTGAAATTGAAATCAACATAGAGCAATTTAGAATAGTGAACCAGTTAAACAAACATGTTTAAACATACCTGTTGTACCATTCAAGTTTTGATTGGATAATTAAATTTAGAAATTAGTTGGTATGAGTAAATACAGTGATACAAGAGCAAAACAGTATGCACCATAGCTATGGAATCTTACCTAAGAACAATTGTTCTTCAGGTTTAAGCACTTATTCTACAAGAACAAAATACAGTAAGACACAGGCATATAGTACTTCAAAATGAAATATGATCTCGTAGACCCTACCAGATTCTTGGGTCTAGACCAGTACAAAACAAGGTGTTCCTAGTCATCCTCTCGTAAATGTGTCTCCAAAGAAAGTAAGATAATTTGCTGAGTTTCCTTGCCAGTGAAGTATGTTTTCTTCAGGTAACTCCGATACTACCGCAAAGCATACTTGAAGATAGCACAGGTATTAGCACAGGTTACCTGATCCCAAGTTTCCAAATCGGTCCTTCTCTATAGAGAAAAATGGGAACATTTGATGTGTTATAATCAGCAGGGAGGTAGAAACTATGGGACACAATAAAGTAATTGCCATGAATAAAATTACTTAAACATAACTCCTGGAGGAACACCTGCAACTGGCTTTTTCCTTCATCTTCAGTATAATATTTCCATGATGGGAAGATACACACACATAGGATTTAACAACATCAAATGTGATAGACGCTAAACTACAGATGAGTGGTTGTGCTTCGTCCACGGGAATAGGTGTACTAACTGGTGGAGTTGGGGTTCGCCGTGGTAGTCCTGGCGCTTTGGGCACTGGAGCTGCCTTACTAATGGCTCTTGTTTGGGAGCTCTATGGTGGAAACGGTGTTGTGTCAACTAGAACAGGGTTACTATCTGCTAGGATTGGGTTATACTGGGTGAAGCTAGTTCTCTACCCATTGAAATAGGGGTACAATCTGCGAGAGTCTAGGTTATGTGTGGTAGGGTTGGTTCTTCTGCAAGTACAACCGAGGTGCTGTCTTCATCGACAGGTAGCACTATTTTATTTGAAGACCGTGTTTTTACTCTACTAGATACTGCCATCACCCCTCCAATTCAAATGGCTGATAAACAAGAAAAGTAGTTGAATGTACAGAGCTTGTATGAGACACAGATGCAATAGATAGTGAGGAACAAAGAGGGCATGAAATAGTTCACATATATGTTGTTTAACTAAACAGGATAGCATGACATAATTTCACAGATATGATGTCTATCTAAACTGGATATGATGACATGATTCAAAGATATGATGACTAACTAAACAGGATGGCATGAGATAATTAAATGATGTCTTTAGTAAACAAGTTTGCATGACATAATTCGCATACATATTATCTAACTAAACAGGATGGCATGATATAATTCACATATGCGATTTATATACTAAGAAGATGGCATTCACATATATGATGTCTGAACTAAGCACATAGTGTTGAATATTGTGTATATGATGTCTAAACTATGCAATGCAAGACACCATATGCATGATACAAGCAGTATAACCCTGCCAAGTTAGAGCATACACCTCGGAGTGGGGGGGGGACAGGACTGGTCATCTGTCTCTGAATCCTCCTCTGAGGAGCTATCTGGACTCAGCAAGATATCTATTTCGGCAGGTAGCAATGTCTGGTCTGAAGACTTTGTTTTCACTCCAAATTTTTCCATCACCCACTCAAATGACTGATTCACGGGAAGAGTAGTTGAATGTACAAAAATTGTCGACAAATGGAAATGTAATGAAAAAAGGAATGGCAAGATATAATTCAAATATATGATGCCTGGCTAAATAGGATGACATTGCATATTTCACATATATTATGGCTGGCTAAAAAATATGACATTGCATAATTCACATATATGATATAGAAACTAAACAGGTGGCATTACAGAACATGTCTAAACTAATCAAATGATATATATGATATCAAAATTAAGCAATGCAAGGCACCATATGCATGATATGACCAACATCATCATGCCAAGTTAGAGAAATCAGCCCGGGGGTAAATAGGAGCGGTTAGCTCCCTCAGAATCCACCTCTAAGTAGCTATCTTCCTCTAGATTACAATCTGGAGGAGGGGGAGGGTGTGCCATTGCACCCACCATGGAGCGATGTCTGCATGACATTGTATTGCCGCGCAAGACTCTTCTCTTTTTCTCTACATGTTCAACATGACCGTGTAATATAACTAACATGCATACGAAAAAATATAGTGAGATTATGTAAGGAGAGCATGCAAAAATTTAGAGTGATGGTAACAACTAGTGGATAGATCCAAAAATAATGATAGCAGGCTCATGATAGCTTTAATTTAATAAAAAGGTAGATGATGTCTGCTTTACTGTTTCTTTCCCACCCAAGATGAACTACATAGTACATACCCTAGATGAACCAGATAGTAGACAAAGATACTATTCATTGATGCCTCGATATGTGCCCCAAGCATTTTAAAACTCAAGTTTGAACATTAATTTGGACCTGACTTGGAGTCTGCGAGGTGAACATGGTGATAAAATAGCAAGTAATATTAAGCAATGCATAACGTAAGCAAAAACAAAAGAGTGCGACCTCTCTTGCGGACTCGTGTTGTAGGACTGAAAGTATGTCTAGAGGGGAGTGATTAGACTACTTGACAAAATAAAACCTAAAATCTTCCCATTTTAGTTGTAGGCAGATTTTAGCAATTCTAGCAAGTCAAGTATCACCCTACACATGCAATTGTAAGAATGTAGCAGCGAAAAGTAAAACATTGCACATGTAAGTAAAGGAGGGGTTCAAATATTTCAAACGCAATGAAGACACGATGATTTTTGGCATGGTTCCGATAGGTGGTGCTATCGTACGTCCACGTTGATGGAGACTTCAACCCACGGAGGGTAACGGTTGCGCGAGTCCACAGAGGCTTCACACATGAAGAGTCCACAAAGAAGCAACCTTGTCTATTCCACCATGGCTTACGTCCACGAAGCACTAGCCTCACTCGAGTAGATCTTCACGAAGTAGGCGATCTCCTTGCCCTTACAAAATCCTTGGTTCAACTCCACATGATCTTGGAGGCTCCCAAGTGACACTAACCAATCAAGGAGACACCACTCTCCAAAAGGTAATAGATGTTTGTTGGGGAAAACAAACAGGGGTATATACTTTCCCCTAACTCGTGCACGGACAGGACTAGGCCATGCCAGAGTACAAGAAACCAAGACCTTCGAAAGATCAACATGTAGATCAAGAGGACCAAGGTCAAGCCAGAGAAACAAGATAGCACCAGGAGAAAAGCCTCCCTTGCCGGGCAGACGAGCTCGGCGAGGGTGGGGTCGCCCCCGGAAGAGAACATCCAAGACGTCCCGGCAGGGCCTGCCGGGACTCGTGGAGGCAAAAGCCACCTCACCCAACCAGTGCGACACGACCCACGTCATCAATCAGTGCGGTGTCAAGCCACAAAGTGATTAAGTGGCAGCCATTGCCACATGGCAGCCTCTTTCTACAGGAATACCTACAAACGACACCCGTCCTGTGACGTGTCAAGCAAGCAGGCATGAAGCTGGCAAAATAGCCCGGCAAGGCTTTCCGGGCAAGCAACGATGTGATGTTGAGCGGCGCATTTAATGCGCTCTGTCAGCCTGCAGAGTTAGGTACGATAGCACTGTTTGTTGTCTTATCAGTGCATAATGACTGATTTGCCATTGTGGTGACCCCTTAATCTATAAAAGGAGGCCCGTGGAAACTAGAGAAAGGGGTTAGAAGGTTCGAGACCCATACACTCATATGCGCGTAGCCACCATCGCCCATAGGCAACCCTGCCAGGTAAGTGTACTGTGCTCCACCACCATTCTTCCACCATCAATCCACCAAAGCAGGAGTAGGGTTTTACGCCTCACGGCGGCCCAAACCTGGGTAAAATTGCTCGTGTGATTTCTACCATGCCGCCCCACGCTCTTCTGCTCTTTGTGCAATGTGACATCCCCCCTGCCGAACCAGCAAGGGACCCTTGGTCCCATAGGTGGTCGTGGTTTCCCACGACATCTTTGGCGTGCCAGGTAGGGGTATCACTTGCGTGAACCTGAATGCGCGGGCAGCGCACCCTATCCGTGGTAACCAGCTCAAAGCTTTTGGCGTCTATGACACCTACGAAGATACAAAGACCAAATGGAGCCGTCCCCACGCCTGCATTATTTTATCACTACATCCCGCCGTAGCCGCAGCTACGGCAAATATTGGTGCTGACGGTGATGTGCTCCCCTCGGCGGCCCATGCGGCATGCCCGCTGTTCAGGCGCCATTTAGGGAAAGGGGGCAATGCGAGCGGGTGTGAGGTCCCTCTTTTCCGTCCCTTCCCTTCGTCAGTGGTTGAGCCAGCTTGGCCCTGGCATCCTCAATGCCGATGATTACCGCGCAATACTCGGTCCAGTATTTGCCCTGTTTCGGGAAATCCTGAGTGAAGTGCTGGTATGAATCTATTGATTGATGCCTCGGCCAACGTGCTATAGCAAGGCTGTCTGCATGGACATGATCCATGCGACAACCGCCGCCTAGCTGTTTTGAAGGGGGTGGAGGAAAGGAAGGGGGATGGAAGGTCCCGACACCATACCCCACTACCCGCCAGACGCACATGGCGAGTATCGAACTCTGCCGGGAACGAGAGAGCTACCCGTTTGGGTTCCGCTCCTCCGGACGTCACGAGCACACCAGGCACGCGTGGTCTGGCGGAGAGAAAAGGGACTAAAAACAAAAAGCTAAGTCTACATCGCCATTTCTTGTTGATGCATTTAGATTTTTGCGGTTGTTTACCCCTTTGGCTTTATTAAGTGTTCGTACCATGAAAACCTTCATGTGATGGAACCTTGGCCAGTTTCTTTGATTGCACCATCGTCCTGTCCCGAGCCATACTCGAGGGATGAGAGGCTGCGTCGAGAGCTGCCTAGGAAAAACCTGCCGGGACACATCCACGCCAAGATGAGTGTTAAGGGCCAGACCCTTATGACAATCATGGCAATATGATACCGGCAGGCATCCAGAACAGACATAGGGATTGATCATGCGAACGCAAGCATATAAAGCTCAAAGGGATAAGCGCGCATTTGGGATTCAACAGAGAATATCAGTTCCACGCAAACACAAGAGATATAGTGCCTAAACACGAAGCATATGTCATGTTTTATTACAGGATAACACATGACCAACAACGGCCCGTTACTTGCTCTGGCGGTCGGGTGAAGCCGTTTCAACATGAAGGACCCTGGCGGCCCGAGAGGCGACTTTCTCCTTAGCAGTTGTGACATTGGCGCCCGCTGGCGGCTTCTTGAATCCGTCATCAAGATCGAGGTCCGGATGGCGGCAGGCGATATTGCTCAAGACCATGAAGAGGGCGTCGTGGGCAAGCTTCTGAGACTCGGTCATGAAACGCTTGACCCTCCCCTCTTCATGCACCTTTAGTTTCTTGATTAACTCATTAAAGAAGACTCCCAGCTTGGCGCTTGGGACCTCGTGCTTGCTGACCGAGAAAGTTAGGACATCCATACCCATCACCATAGCTTGGGCAGCAAGACGCTCGGCGACGTTGATCAGGCTCTTGATCCAGAGGCTGACTTGCTCGGACTGATTCTTCAGTTTAGCTTCCGCATCTTTCCGGAGACGCTTGGCGGTCTCCAAATCCTTGGATAGCAGCTGTTGGCGGGATTCAATGGACTCTGCCACGCTCTCCAAGGAGTCGATCCTGGCCTTCATGTTAGTGATGGTGCCGCTGGCGGTCTCGAGAATCTGGGTCTTGGAGGAGAGTGAGGGATTCCTGGACTGTGGGGTCCTCGGGGAGCCAGCCTATGTGACATGGGCCGGACTGATGGGCCGTGAAGATACAAGATAGAAGGCCTTCTCCTGTGTCCGGATGGGACTCTCCTTTGCGTGGATGGCAAGCTTGGTGTCCAGATGTATAGTTTCCTTCCTCTGTAAACCGACTTTGTACAACCCTAGTGCCCTCCGGTGCCTATACAAACCGGAGGGCGTAGTCCGTAGGGACAATCACAATCATACAGGCTAGACATCTAGGGTTTAGCCATTATGATCTTGAGGTAGATCAAGTCTTGTTACCCCTATACTCATCAAAGTCAATCAAGCAGGAAGTAGGGTATTACCTCCATTAAGAGGTCCCAAACCTGGGTAAACATCGTGTCCCCTACCTCCTATTACCTTCGATCCTTAGCTGCACAGTTCGGGACTCCTTACCCGAGATCTGTCAGTTTTGACACCGACATTGGTGCTTTCATTGAGAGTTCCATTGTGCCATCGCTAGAAGGCTCGATGGCTCCATCGATCATCTACAACAATACCGCTTTGAGGGAGACTTTTCTCCCCGGCCAAATTTTTGTATTCTGCGGCTTCGCACTGCGTGCCAACTCAATTGGCCATCTGGAGAAGATCATAGCTACGCCCCTGGTCATCAGATCAGTTTTGGAAAACTAAACTATGTCGTTGACATCCGAGGAGACTTGATCTTCCAAGGGTTCGGGAAGCCAATTGCCGCTCCGGCCTCAGATCCGGAGCGCACCACCAGGTCCGAAGACGGGAGTTTAAAGCTCGCCGGACTCTCTGCGGCTATAGAGCCTGTCACCGGAGAACCGGAGGGGATTGCATCACCGGCAGGCCTAGGGTCACGCCAGGCTCCTTTTATCCTCATGGAGCCGGACTCTCCTGCGGACACCAACTCCGAACTCTTGAGATCCGCGTCATATGAGCTTGTCCAGGGAACTTCTGTCCCGCCCTGCTCCACAGACTCTCGCTTCCCTTCCCAAACCTCACTCTTAAACGAGGCCCTGTACTTAATGCGATCTCTTGCCATTACAGAAGAATCGCTACCAAACTACGCCCAGCCCACACTAGGGGCTGAGAGCGGGGAATTTTACGTCCCACCGATCACCCACTTCATAGCCACTGTCGAGGACTTAACCGACATGCTCGATTATGCTTCCGAAGACATCGACGACATGGACGACGATGCCGGAGAAGAGCAAAGCCAGAACCTGCAGTTTACCGGACGCTGGATGGCCACTTCCACATATGACATGTACATGGTGGACACACCCAAAGAGGATGATGGCGATGGTGGTAAGGATCCAGTCGCGAAAAAGACAGTAATACCGGCACCGGAGACAACAATAATCCGGATAACGCCGAAGACCAAGAAGCCCCTATCGAACCAACATCCGAGCATGGTGATTGGGAGGATGGGCAAGTGAACCCCGACGATCCTATCGGGAACGAGGTCTCGGAGGATAGCAACTACTTACCGATCTCCGAAGAGGACGCGAGCCTCAGCAACGAAGATTTCATCATGCCAGAGGAACCCCTCGAACAAGAGCGCTTTATGCGCCGACTAATAGCCACTATAAGAAGCCTGAAAAAGAAGCAGCAAAAGCTTCAAGCTGATCAGGATCTGCTCAATGATAGATGGACCAATGTCCTGGCAGCCGAGGAATACGGCCTCGAATGCCCAACTAAGAGTTACCCGAAGCGCAAGCTGCTACCCCAATTTGACGATGAGGCCCCAGAGCCTATATCGCCAACGTGTAACACTGCCGATGGACCTGACCGACCACCACGTGGCCGGGATAGAGCGGCAACTCAAGTCGAACACCAGCCTGCACCACCCCGCCATAAAGGCAGAGAGACAGCGGCTGCAGGATACACTTATGACCTATGACAGGACCTGGATAATAGAGCCGATCAGACCAGATCAATCTATGGATCAAGGGGGCATGCCCCAGCGTGAGAAGATGACCATCAGGCCTGGCGCGCAAGCACACCTTCACCCGGGCCGAAAACCGCATATGGACCCCATCCGAACTGCATCGTGATGTTGCCCGATATAGAGGCGCCGCACACCCACTATGCTTCACCGATGAGGTAATGGAGCACCAGTTCCCAGAAGGGTTTAAACCCATGAACATTGAATCATACGATGGCACAACAGATCTTGCGGTATGGATTGAAAACTTTCTTCTCCACATTCACATGGCTTGTGGTGACGATTTACACGCCATCAAATACCTCCCCCTAAAACTTAAGGGACCAGCTCGGCACTGGTTAAACAGCCTCCCAGAAAACTCTATTGGAAGCTGGGAAGACCTGGAGGATGCCTTCAGAGACAACTTCCAAGGCACTTATATCTGGCCTCCGGACGCCGATGACCTTAGTCACATAGTCCAGTAGCCCGAAGAGTCAGCCAGAAAATTCTGGACCCGGTTCCTAATTAAAAAGAACCAAATTGTTGATTGTCCAGACACCGAGGCTCTAGCAACCTTTAAACACGACATTCACGATGAATGGCTCGCCTGACACCTCGGCCAAGAAAAGCCGAAGTCCATGGCAGCCCTCACATCACTCATGACCCGCTTTTACGCAGGCGGGGATAGCTGGTTAGCCTGTAGCAGCAACAGTACCAGCGACCCTGGCACTTCTGAAGCCAGAAACAGAAACGGCAGGCCCCGACGCAATAAAAACAACGTCGGAGCAACACTGACAATGCCGACGACACGATGGTCAATGCCGGATTTAGTGGCTCCAAACCCAGTCAGCGGAAGAAGCCATTCAAAAGAAACACAGATGGTTCATCTAGCCTGGACCGAATACTCGATCGACCTTGCCAAATTCAGGGCACCCCTGACAAGCCTGCCAACCATACCAACAGAAGTTGTTGGGTCTTTAAACAGCCCGGTAAGTTAAACACCGAGCACACGGGGAAAGGGTCGCCCAACGAGGATGACGACGAGGAGCCTCGCCCACCGAACATAGGGGAACAGAAGAAATTTCCCCCAAGGTCAAAACGGTGAACATGATATACGTTACTCACATCCCCAAGAGGGAGCGCAAGCACGCTTTAAGGGACGTCTATGCGATAGAGCCAATCGCCCCAAAATTCAACCCATGGTCAGCATGCTCGGTCACTTTCAATCGCAGAGACCATCCGACTAGTATCCATCATGGAGGTTCAGCCGCATTGGTCCTCGACCCAATTATCGATGCATTCCACCACACAAGAGTCCTCACGGATGGCGGCAGCAGTCTTAACCAGCTCTATCAGGACACATTCCGCAAAATGGGTATTGACTCGTCAAGAATCAAGCCCACCAAAACTACCTTAAAAGGAGTAATACCTGGGGTAGAGGCATGCTGCACAGGCTCAATCACATTGGAGGTCGTCTTCGGTTCGCCGGACAACTTCCGAAGCGAAGACTTGATCTTCGACATCGTCCCTTTCCACAGCGGCTATCACACATTGCTTGGACGAACTGTGTTTGCCTGCTTCAATGTGGTCCCGCACTATGCCTATCTAAAACTCAAGATGCTAGGACCACGCGGTGTTCTAACTGTCCATGGAAACATGGATCGCTCACTCCGTACTGAGGAACACACCGCAGCCCTCATAGCGGAAGTACAGGTCGGCCTTATCAAGCCAAACTCCAAATCGGCAGTCAAGCCCCCGGACCCTGTCAAACGAGTTCGGACTACCCTGCAGAATGACAGTCCAGCTTGTCAGGAGCTCTATTAGCAATTCAGCCTCTGTCTTAGCCCCAACTGAACAACGGCATATGTACCGCGTGCACATAACTACGCACTAAAGGTACCATGGGCGAAGATGGGGGCATGTGAGGAATAAAATCCACAATACGGCTCGACCGTACCTGGACCCTCATATCGGCCTTTTCTTATCTTTATTTTTTCAGGTTCCCTACAACCCACAACACCTTTTTATGGTGCCAAGATCCCTTTTCACGGCCCCTCATGAAAAAATGTTCATTGATCCTCTCAAAGGATCACACACCGAGGCGAAAAGCAGCGCAGATGTATGGCAGAGTATCTAAAGGATCTTCAAAGATCGCCTCTTCCTCTTTTTAGTACCTGTACACAGCTTTCCCTTGTGCTCGGCATGTAAAAATAGCCTCCATGCTTATAGCATTATCTGTACAAATACATTTTGATGTATCAATCAGACTATAATGGAAACAGCCTTTCGCCCAACCTATTTGGTACTGGCTTATTTCTTAATTTGTATTCCTTCTTCTTCTCTAGTCCAATTGTCATGTACACCTCGGCACCACTTAAATCACCGGAGCTCCATTTAGCCGCGTACACTTCTTCAAAATACAATAAGTCCGAACACTTTTTATAGTACAATTCGGCGTCCTGAATATACCATTATATGCATCGGCTCCGAATCATGTCTTTGGTCAATAGTTGGGTTGCCCGGCTCCTGTGGTTACTACCTTACGTTCCGCTTGTTCGGCTAAGGTAGTAAAGGGAGAACTACTGCTATTGTGTTTCTGGCTCATTCGGATAAACACCTCAGTAGAGAAAGCCAAAAACTGACTTTCATGATGCGGCGAGAGCTGGTTAGCTATTCGACGAATAATTGAAATTTCTTGCGATTTTTTTTCCGTGTTATGCGACGGACCGGTCTTCACCGGGACGGGCGTCTACAACACCCATGTTCGGACCATCGAAGTACTACCAGGGGCTGCGTCTACAATCTTATTGTCAAACTCCTATGGCTAAGTGAGAGTAATAAAGCCGCATGGTCCGATTGCCTGGTTCGCCGCACTAACACCTCCTTCAAGGACCAGGTCGTTGGGTTAAGTGTGTTTTTGCGCTGTTCCGAACACCCCCGTACTATCTATGTGAGGGGCTGAAGCCGACGACTGGCCAACTCTTAGATTCAACAAACGGCCGCAACGGAGGGAAAATATTTTCAGATGAAACAAGAAAATATTATACAAAAGCCTTGTTTTCATAATACAAAGTTCGGGCAGCACAGATACATTCATTCAAAAATGATGTCCTTCAAACACTGGCCCTCTACAATGCGGGATCCTTCAAGGACGTCGTTGAAATACCGCTCCGGCATACGGTGCTCCTTGCCTGTGGGCGGTCCCTCGGTTGCAAGATTGGTGGCATTCATCTTCGCCCACTGCACCTTGACACAGGCGAAGGCCATCCGGGCACCTTCGATACAGACTGGCTGCTTTAGAGCGTCAAGCCGTGGGCAGGCATCGACTAGCCGCTTCACAAGCCCAAAGTAGCTACTGGGTATGGGTTCGGCTGGCCAAAGATGGACTATAATATCCTTCATGGACATTTTGGGACCACCCTATGCAGCTCGGTCAGCTGTTTCAGCTAATCACTAAGGGGCACAGGATGCTCTGGCGCAAGGTACTGCGAGCAGAACAGCTTCTCTTTTGAGCTCCCCTCTTCGGCTCAAAAGAAATCCGTAGCATCAGCAATACTTCTAGGTAGATCCGCAAACGCTCCTGGAGAACTCCAAATGCGTGTCAGAAAGGTGTACTTTCTCCTTGCAAATTTGCTCTGCACATTAAAGGCCTTACCCACCGCGAACTGCTTGGCCTCTTGGATCTCCCGACAAGCGCCTTGGGCTTCAACCCGGGAATCCTTTGCACTTTGGAGCGCCGTAGCAAGTTCGGACTCTCGATCCGACACCTTGCGCTCCAAGGACTCACATTTGCTTATAGCATCCGTGAGCTCTTGTTGGACTTCATCCAACATCGCTTCATGTTTTTGGCGGGCGGCTCGCTCCTCGTCCGCCTCCTTCTTGGCCTCGGCCAGCGCACTCTTGAGGGCCTCAACCTCAGACGCGTCAACTATGAGCGTAATCATAAAGCTCATTTAGATAACAAACCGGAACTCATATCATTTCAGATACGCTTCGGTATCACATACCTTGCTTTTCCTCCAACTTCCGCTTTAGTTCGGAAAATTCAGCGGCATGCGAGGTTGCCGCTAGCATTGAAGCCTATTCATCAAAAGAGACATATATGTTAGCTTCTGTGAAGCATTATTCGATCCTCTGTTCGGCCTTTCTTCGCAAACTCCAAACAAAGTCTCAGGGGCTACTGTCTATACATAGGCATTCCTTTTACAAACAGCCAAAAATATATTACGTCACATACCTCAAAGCCTGTTAAAAGGCTGGTATAGGCTTGGTTCAATCCGTTTTTAGCGGACCGAACCTTTTCAACCACCATACCCATAAGGGTACGGTGTTCCTCCACAATGGAAGAACTCTGAAGAGCTTCCACCAGAGTGTCCGGCACCTCCGGATTGATAGAGGATGCCGGTGGAGAGGGCGCGCCCCCTTCTCTCGAAGGAGGCTGCTCGCCCGATTCCGTAGCCGTATGGATCTCCAGAATAATATTCGGTTGGGGGCCTAATTGAGCATGGCCCCCGTCGCCGGTCTCCATGGGGGTCGATTTCCCCCTCTTTTCAGCAACAGAGGTATTACCCTCCGTCGCCACCTTCACGGCCTCCTGCACGTCCCCGTGACCTGGAGAGGTTCTTCGGGACAACACCTTGGTGTTGTCCGTAGCAGTGGATGGAAAGATCTGCGGAGGCGACTCGCTCTCCATCGCGTTCGGCCCTAGCAAGTTCCTAGATGACGATGATCGTTGGGGAGATCACGAGCTGGGCTGCAACGCGCAATTCAATATGTTAGAACAACAAGGCATGAAACCGGATATATGAACGGTGTCTTTGGATACTTACGATCCGGCCAGGGGCTTCGGCCTGGGGTGCCACTCGGGGATGGCATCGACATCTGTTTCGGAATCATCCGAAAGGGAGAGTTTCCCCTTCTTGGACGCCTCCGCCTCTAGATCTGCGGAAGCCACCCTTTTCTTCTTCCCCCCCTTAAGGGAGAGTTGCTCTCTTCCTCCTCTTCATCTTTGTCATGAGAGGAGAGAGTCTCGGTGTCTTTAGACACGATGTTTGAAGTGCCCTTACGGCGGAGGACACCTCTGGCCTCCTTGCTCTTCTTCTTGGCCTTCTTCTCCGGCGCCTGATACGGCGCCGGAACCAGCATCTTCATCAACAAGGGGATGGCTGGGTCTTCGGGCAGCGGAGCCGAACATTGGATCCACCCTGCTTTCTTTGCCAGCCCTGTGGGAGTAATGGAAAGTTCAATATGCTTCTTGGTAGGGAGCCGGTGGACTATATCTGTGGCCAAGTACCTAGTTTCTCGGAGCTCCTTGATGTTCTCCTCTGTAACAGAGGAAGCCATCCACTTGCCCTGCGCTCCAGATCCGGACATGGCTAAGAGTGTTTGGTGGTGGTGGAAAAGATTTGAACTTGGGGCTGGAGCTCGAATGGTAGATGGGCTGAGGAGGAAGAAGCCGTGGGGTAAAAAGACGGATCCTTATCTTCTTATAAAGACAGTGGATACCAAGCGTCCCCTCATAAGCCTTAAATCTCTCCTATTCCCAAGGGGACATGTGAATGGCACGGTTGGATTACCCAAACCCCTATTGATGAGAATCCCGTGATAAGGGGACACGATCCCTGCTTTGACAAGACGTGCTTATGATCATGCCTCGAAACACGAAGTAGGGCTGTAAAACGGTTCAGAATACTAACAAGGCCAGGACATAACGCCTCACCGAAAAAATAGCCTATGGACGTGACTTACTTTGTTTTAAGTATTTTTGCCCTTATAGCTTAAGGTTGTAATTATTAAATAGAGCCGGATACAGCTATCATGTGCGGAGGACTGCTTTAGAGTATTCAGAGAAGGAACCTGCCTTGCAATGCCGAAGACAATCTGCACGCCAGATACATCGTCATTGAATCCCGGTTCATGGGCTACTAAGGGAGTCCTGGACTGTGGGGTCCTCGGGGATCCGGCCTATGTGACATGGTCCGAACTGATGGGCCGTGAAGATATGAGATAGAAGGCCTTCTGCTGTGTCCGGATGGGACTCTCCTTTGCGTGGATGGCAAGCATGGTGTCCGGATGTATAGTTTCCTTCCTCTGTAAACCAACTTTGTACAACCCTAGTCCCCTCCGGTGCCTATATAAACCGGAGGGCATAGTCCGTAGGGACAATCACAATCATACAGGCTAGACATCTAGGGTTTAGCCGTTACGATCTCGAGGTAGATCAACTCTTGTAACCCCTATACTCATCAAAGTCAATCAAGCAGGAAGTAGGGTATTACCTCCATTAAGACATCCCAAACCTGGGTAAACATCATGTCCCCTGCCTCCTGTTACCTTCGATCCTTTGCCGCATAGTTCGGGACCCCCTACCCGAGATCTGCTGGTTTTGGCACCGACAGAGAGCTGCGACTGCATGTCAGCCAAGAGAGCCTCTACCTTTCGTGCTTCTTCTGTGAGAGCCTCCACCTCCTTGGCGCCCCCAGCAAGACCTTCCGTCAATTTTGCCACCTGCTGGTCGAGATCAGTCTTGGCGGCAGATGCGGCAGCCAGGTCGTTGGTGAGTTTCTTCAGTTGAACGGCAGAATCAGCAGCAATGGTGTCCGGGGCAGCTCCGTGCTTGTCCTGCAGTTCCTTCGTGCGCTGACGCACAAGGGCCTCCAGATTGTCATCCTTGGTGTGAAGAGTGGCTTCGAGTTTCTCCTCCTGGAGAGAGATTTCTTGCTCTCTGGCGTCCAGGGATGCCTTGCGGTCCGCCACGCGCGCATCACGGGCCATGACGTCTTCCCTTGTCATAAAGAGCATCTCTTGCTGCCTCATGAGCACCTTGAACTGCTTATCATGACACTCACACAGCTCCAGACATTTGTCCTTCAGCTTCTGGTCCACCATGCTGGCGGACTCGCGTCTGTCGGCGTTCTGGGAACGGGGGTCCCCACACTTGCCTACATGCGGCCTGTGGCGTGGCTCAAGTGGTGGCGCAGTACGGCCCATCTTCATCAGCGCAAGACTCAAGACCTTCGCGAGGGGCCAAGCCTCGCAGGGCGGACAACGCAAGACTTACTCAGGAACGGCCTCGCTAGGCAAGCTCGCGAGGAGGCAGAGAGATCAAGGCGGGGTACCTCACGAGTGCTCGTGATGCAAGCCATGACGAACGAGACCAGGCGGGCGCCAGGCGGGCGCCGGCCTGCGCAGTGTCCTTGATTCCTCTTTGGTGCAAAGGGGGCTAGCACAAGCGTGGAGTATCGAGGCTTCAGCAAAGGTTGCCATTTCAGTGCAACGAGACCAAGACCAGCAGAGCGGCAGGATGGAGGTCACCGTGGAGCCCAAGACGGCGTCATCGCCAGTGCCTTTGGTAGCCGAAGACCAACTTTAGTCAGGATAACCTGTACTAGATGTTCCCCTTCAAAATGGCCATTGTTGGCGCCCTTCCTGCTCAATATTTGGGAAGAGGACCAGGGCCTCCATAAATAGGACTAGCCACCACAGTAGGAAGGGACGATCAGATCGAGTGCTCACTAGACCTAGAGGCGATCAAATTCACCAGAGCAGTTCATCGCACCAGCTCAAGAACACCTCTCGCGAGGCTATTCATTCTTGTACTGTTCATTATCAGCCCCTGAGGCAATCCACCACACCACACACTGGATTTGGGTATTACACCACAACGGTGGCCCGAACCAGTATAAATCTTTGTGTCCCTCGTGTTGTTCATCGTTTAGCTAGATTCTCGCGAGGCGATCGGACATAGATCGGTAGGGGAAAGATTTCCATGCGCACCCTAGAGTTTGAACCTTAAGGGTCTGCCGAAACCCAACATCCGACATTTGGCGCGCTAGGAAGGGGTGCGCCAGAGCTCTCCCTTCCGTCGACCCATTCTCCATCAGCACCGTGCTCCGCCCTCATGGCGAGCAACGCACGCCTGCTTTGGCTGTCGACGCCAGCGCGGGAACCAGGGGGCTCGGAGCCCTGGCCCCCGCCTTGCGACAGGTGCGGTGGCCGAACAAGTTCAAGCCAGACATGCCGCCGCGCTACGACGGCGCGGCCGATCTGCTGGCCTTCCTGCTAGCGTATGAAGAAGCTGTCCTCAAGGCCGGAGGCGATGACAAGGTCATGGCTAACTGGCTGCCCATGGCCCTCACCGGCGTCCCATGCATCTGGCTGCTCCACCTGCCAGTGGCTTCTGTGGCTTCCTGGGAGGAGCTGCGCAACCTCTTCCTCGCCCATCATGCTGCGCCGGCACCCCCTATCGTCGCAGCCCTCTTGGGTGGATCGCAGGCACCACCTTCAAGCCACCATGTCAAGCCGTTCGTCCGCCAGATCGGCGCCGCCCTCAAGCGCCGTGAAGCCCCCTGGGCTGGGTGGCACCCAAGGCTGATTTGACCTTCAGCTCGGACGATCACCCCTCCAACACCGCCTGTTCGGGCGCACTCCCGATGCTATGCACCCCCACCATCTGGCAGGTGGCCGTCACCAGGACCCTCATCGACGGTGGCGCCGGCCTTAACGTGCTCTTGGTGGAGGCCTTCAGCCTCCTACACGTGCCGCTAGAGCGGCTCCAACCCAGCAGTCCCTTCTTAGGTGTTGGAGGCAGTTCCACCGGCTCCCTGGGGCAGATCCGCCTCCCGGTGACCTTCGGCACCCACGACAACTTCCGCACGGATCTGGTCGACTTCGACATCGCCCCCATCGGCCCCCCATACAATGCATCCTCGGCTACCCAGCCTTGGCCCAATTCATGGCAGCGACTCACCTGTCTTACAACCTCATGAAGATGCCCGGGAGCAGCGGCGTCCTTACCGTGTCCGGAGACACAAGGGATGCGCTGCAGGCGCTCAAGCTCGCTTTCAAGACGGCCGCGGTGGCGCAGCCCGCCAGCGCAGATACCCTCGAGCCCAAGGGGGCTGCGCCGGCAAAGAAGAAGCAGCTATTCAGCCAAGACAAGGCGGAGACCAAGCAAGTATCGGTCGACGAGGATGGATCCTCTGGCGCCACCTTCACCATAGGCGCCAACCTCGATCCTAAGCAGGAGGAGGCCTTGGTGAAATTCCTGCGCGCAAACAAGGAGGTGTTTGCGTGGGAACCTGATCAACTAGCAGGGGTCCCAAGGGATGTGATTGAACACCATCTCAACCTGTGCCCCAACGTGCGCCCCGTGAAGCAGAAGGCAACACTACAAAAAAAGACACATCCGTGACATTTTGGGCCGAACGAATTTTTTTCTGTCATACATATGAAACTTCTATGATGATAATTGTGACAAAACCCGGTATCATCATAGATGTGGTGGGCTCCTACTTCTATGACAAAAAATCATGACAGAAAATGGGCTTTTCGTCCTGGGCGGGCCGGAGACGCAGCTGCATGACATTCTTTGGGCCGTCCATGACGGAAAAAACCATGGTAGAAGCGAGGGGGAGGAAAATTTCGGGGAGTTCCCGGTTACGGTGGGAGGTCGGGGGCCGAGCGATGCGCGT
The DNA here is from genome assembly GCF_003073215.2 of Triticum urartu. NCBI lineage: Eukaryota > Viridiplantae > Streptophyta > Magnoliopsida > Poales > Poaceae > Triticum > Triticum urartu. The sequence continues at coordinate 387,544,136 of NC_053027.1, read as the reverse complement.
TTCTCTCGTACACGTACGCGTGTGTGTGCGAGGCGTTGGCTCTAACTGAACCCGAGCGAGGCGTTGGGCTCTAACTGAACCCGAGCGATTGCACTGCAGGCTACGCGTTACTGAACCCGAGCGATCGATCGATGGCTGTTAATTGAACCCTATTGAGCGATTCCTTCACTACTGCTGCTAACTGAAGCTGATCGATTGGATGAACAGTGAGCGTTGCGGGGGGGGGGGTTTGGATGAACAGTGAGCGGTGGCGTTGCCTCTGGATGAACAGGACCCCGTGGTGTGGTGGAGGGCTGGATGAACATTAGACGGTGGAGGGGTGCCCATGGCGGGGTGGTTGAACAGGACCCCATGGTGTGGAGGGCTGGATGAACAGTAGATGGTGGAGGGGGGCCCGTGGAGGGGTGGTTGAACAGGACCCCGGCCGTGGTGTGGAGGGCTGGATGAACAGTATACGGTGGAGGGGTGGTTGAACAGTAGCCGGTGGAGTAGCGCGCGGTGGAGGCTGGATGAACAGGAGCCCGTGGAGGCTGGAGGAGGTCGACGGTAGCCCGTGGAGGCTGGAGGAGGTCGACGGTGGAGATGAACAGTATCTCGTGGAGTCCCGTTTTGCGGTACGCCACACCCCTCCCGATGAACAGGACCCCCGTTTCGACCGTTGTGCTCCAACACAAGTCTGTTTCGTCCGTTTTGTGGTACGCCACACCCCTCCCGATCAACAGGACCCCCGTTTCGACCGTAGGAGGTCCGTTTCGTCCGTTTTGCGGTACACCACACCCCTCCCGATCAACAGGACCCCCATTTCGACCGTAGGAGGTCAGTTTCCTCCGTTTTGCGGTACGTGAGACCCCTCCCGATGAACAGGATCCCGTTTTGAACGTGGCTGGTCGAACACAAGGCCGTTTCCTCCGTTGTGCGGTACGCCAGACCTCGTTTCCATCGCCTGTTCCGTCCAAGCCCTCCCGATGAACACGACCATGCATTCTGTTCCGACCCAGTCGGTTGGCTCCCACGCGTTCCGTTGCCTCCCGATGAACACGATGCATTCCGTTGCCTCCCCATGAACACAACGCATTCCGTTGCCTCCCCATGAACACGACGACGACGCTGTTTCTCCGCTCCGACCCAGCCATTTTCTTTCTTGCACCCTAGCCGCTATACGTACATGTACATGCTACGTGCGCGCCTCTACATCCACCAGTATGTACGTACACGTTCACGGCCAGAATGACAACACTACGTACGCTTCGACCAGGTGGGTCCCGACTGTCAGGCACTTCCTTGCATGCAAAGATGTAGCTGGTGGGTCCCAGCAGTCAGGGGGGTGAATCGTTTTGTTTTTTTTTGCCCGGAGGCACTTCCTTGCGTGCGAAGGTGTAGCTGGTGGGTCCTAGCAGTCAGGGGGGAAACGTTTTTTCGCGAAATACGGTGGCCCGTCCGGTGGGTCCCCGCTGTCAGGTGGAGGAATAATTATTTTGCGCATAATAAGGAGGCACTTCCTTGCTGCGGCCGTGGACCCAGCTGTCAGCGTCTCCACGCACAGTACTCTTCCGATGGAAGTCGGTCGTTGACCACATTGACCACGCCGCGCCGAGAGCACCACGGCGGTGGACGACGGCGAGGCCTAGGAAGGGGACGAGATGGAGGAAAGGAAGACTCGGCAGTTGTTTCCCACGCGGAGGGGAGTACAACTGTACGAGGGTTTACTGGTTCGTCTGCCGTCGCTGGAGAATAACAGCAGGTGTGGGTGAGTAGAGGGATGGCTAGGCCAGCGATGGGAGTACGGTCGGGCGGTGAGGCCTGCACGGCAGCACAGCCGGCCGCGGGGAGGAGGGAGCGGGCAGTCCCGCCGGCGCTTGTTTGAGCGGCTGGAGCAGGAAGAGCAGAGATTGAAGAATCACGACGGCCGTTGGATGGACATCCAACAGTCTGTGCTTGTGCGTCAACCTTTTTTTAGGAAAGCCTCAAATCGGTGGAAAACAGCATATAGCCCATCTGCCATTATTTCTAATAATTTACAGCCCATTTGCTAATTCTTAAGGTTTTTTTGGAGCCCATATTCTTTTTGTTAGCATTACAACCCATATTGTGGCCACGGTTAAAAAATTATACGAAATTTTGCATATTTCGGTGTGGTCTGAACTGTTTTTAATCCCGAAATTTCGACTCACATTCAAACTGATTTTAAAAATAAATGTATATCAATATAAAATCCAAGAAATTCTCCACGCATAAAAATTAATGTAATTTAAAATCTTGAAATGGAAAAAAAGATATTTGAAACTAATTGCCGGTTTGATGTGTTTTAAAAATGTACAACCCATTTCTTATTACTGATGGGCCATTTTCTCGGCCAGCCGAATGAAAGCTCTCCTCGTCTTGAAAGATTTGCAGCCCAACAGGCCTGACAAAGCGACTTACTTGGCAAATCACAAAAAAACTAGGCTGTGGCTGTGGACCCAGCTGTCAGCCTCTCCACGTACAGTACTCTTCCGATGGAAGTCGTTCCTTGACCACGTTGACCACGCCGCACGAAGAGCACCACGGCGGTGGACGACGGCGAGGCCTAGGAAGGGGATGACGCGGAGCCGGGGAAGACGCGACAGTGGAAGCCCGCGCGGAGAGGAGTACGAGGGTTCACTGGTTCGGCTATGGTGTGAGGCTGCCGTCGCCACAGGGCCTGGCCAGCGGTGGGAATAGTAGGGGGCGGTGAGGCCTCCGCGGCAGCACAGCCGGCCACGGGAGGCAGGAGCATGCGGCACGACCGGCATTGCTTTGGGCGGCTGGAGCAAGAAGACCAGAGGTTGAAGAAGCACTACAGCCATTGGATGGACATCGTACGGTCACTGGAGCTAGAATCGTTCATATTGACTAAGTTGACAAAGCCCTCCGTCCCTGTCAACTTAGTTGGTCCACAAGTCATCCTCCCACTATGGTGGGTCCCAGCTAGCAGGGGGTATTCATTTTTTTGCATAATAAGGAGGCACTTCCTTGCGTGCGAAGATATAGCTGGTGAGTCCTACATGTCAGCGGGGGGAACGCTTTTTTCACGAAATACAGAGGCCCTTCCGATGGGTCCCAGCTGTCAGGTGGAGGAATCATTATTTTGCGCGTACAGTCCACGGCCGATGGATGTCGTTCGTTGACCAAGTTGACCAGGCCGCGCCGAGAGCACCATGGCGGTGGACGACGGCGAGGCCTAGGAAGGGAACGACATGAAGCCGGGGAAGACTCGGCAATGGTTGCCCACGCGGTGGGGAGTACGAGGGTTTACTGGTCCGGCTGCCGTCGCCGGAAAATAACAGGAGGTGTGGGTGAGTAGAGGAATGGCCTGGCCAGCAATGAAGTAGGGTGGGGCGGTGCGGCCTGTGCGGCAGCACAGCCGGCCATGGGAGGCGGGAGCAGGCAGTCCCACCGGAGCTAGTTTGGGCGGCTGGAGCAAGAAGGTCAGATATTGAAGAAGCATCACAGCCGTTGGATTAACATCCAATGGTCACTGCTACTAGAATCGTTTGTGGACTAAGTTGACAAAGCCAAAGTACACGTCAACCTAGTAGACCCACAAGTCAGCCTCCAAATCTGTCCCAAACAGCATACAGCCCAAAATTTCTAGCCAGATTCAAATTCATTTTAAATCTAAATATACCTTAATTTAAATTCAATGAAATTTTACCTGCACAAAAACAATGAAATTTAAAATATCAAAATCCGAAAGAAAACAGTATGTTGGAACTAATTGCCTGTTTGCTGTATTTTTTCATTTTACAGCCCATTTATTATTACTCATAGCACATTTCTTATTACTTATAGCCCATTTTCTGGGCAAAATGCATCCCTTCTCGTCTTGAAAGATTTTCGGCCCAGCAGGGCGTAGAAAAGCAAGTAGGCCTATGTTGGTTATTCTGCAAAAAACAAAATAGCTGGCTAGCCATTTTCAGAAAGGAAAAAAACAAACCGGGCTGGTCATGTGCTAAACCTATGAAATAAAAGCCTGGGCTAGACGGGCCACGGGTCCCGCACAACCCAGTTGATACCCTTCTCCGTCCCAAAAAACTACTGCGCGCGCTGCTGGGTCCCTACTGTCATCCTCACCATGTACAGTCATCTCCTTATTCCTCTCAGTTGTTGACCATGTTGACCACACCGGAGGGCGGTGCCGCGGCGAGCGAACCAAGGCAGAGGACGATGGTGAGGTCTCGGACGGGAATGAACAGGAGCCGGGGAAGATCACAGCCAGCCGTGGGAGGCGGGAGCAGGCAGTCCCGCCGGTGCTGGTTTGGCTTTGGCGGTTCGAGGTTGGCACAAGGTTGAATGTCAATCCAACGGTCAAGGTTGGCACAATTTTTTGTTGACTAAGCGTACACCAAGTAGCATACTTTTTTATATATAGGAAGAAAACTGCGAGGAAAATGCGTTCGTCTGCCGTCCTCCTCACAGGGAACGTTCGCCACATAAGTGACTAGCACCCTTGGTTTTCAACCGAGAGGTCTTGGGTTCGAGTCCCAGGAACTCTCAATTTTGTCCTCCTTCCTTCCTCGCAAAAAGGGAAAGAAAATCAAAGACTTGGGAAGGTGTACAGAACAAGCTAGTGTACCAGTAAAGAGACGTTGCCGAGTTTTAGAAAAAAGAAAGACGTGCTCCTGTAGCTGGTTTGAATCCAAACCTAGACTATGACTATATATGGTGCTATGCTACTCTGCAAGTAATGAAACTGACATATCCAACGTTCGCTTCTCCTCTTCTCTACTTACTCTGCCGAGCATCAGAGGCTCTGGCCGCAGCAACCATGTCCGCTGGCTGCTCGTCCACCTGCTCTTCAGCAGGCAACAACCAGATATGCGCCAAGTCGCCACCCGTACCATCGCCCGTGGGTCTCATCACACCCCCGCCGGCACGCGCACCGCAGCCAATTGCTCATCGCAACCCGCTGCCGTTGGTGTGGTGCCACTGCTACAAATCACGCAGAGTCATCCGTCCCGTCTCAACCACAATCCACAACCCTGGCCAAGTCTTCTACAAATGCCCGAATCATGGGGTAATAATATGTTTAAGTGTTGTTCTGTTGCTTTCAGTTGCTAATTTTTTAATAGTTTGGTTGATGATCTTCCAATTTGATTCGTGCAGAAAAGGGAAGATTCGTGTGATTTGTATTTCTGGGAAGTTGCTGATGTGGGGGAATGCAACTACGCTGATTATTTGGTTAGCCGAGGAATCCCAATACCAGTAGGTTGGGGTGTTGGACAAGTAACTGAAGGAACGACAGAAGAGGAAGATGCAGAGCAGAAGGTTAAAGATGCAGTTCCTCTGATCATGGGAAAGCAACAGCTGCTGAACGGCCTTGACAACAATGAGGAGATGAAAGAGCTTGTGAAGATAATGGGCAAAATCGATGTGCTCTGTAGGATGATTGTCTCTTTATTTGTAGTGTATGTAGCACTCGTGATGTATTCAGTGGCTACGACATGAGCACTTTGCTGAAACTAGTAATGAATGAAACCTGTGTAGCAGGCTGGGCGTAGTGTTGTGAACATCTAATCATTTCTATTAACGGAAATCAGGGGGTATCACCTTTTGCTCATATAAATAAATAAATAGCAGAGGCCCCGTCGGGTCAGCTTTGTTCTCATTCGAAGACGTCGAGCAAATTGCAGTCCAACAGCAAACTATGTCATCAAATTCAAGTTTCACAGCCAAATATGAGTACAACTAAACAACAATGTCATCATGTTTTAGTTGTCATACAATCACCAAACGCAAATCAGCATACATAACAAGTGATGTTCTCACAGCAAAATACTAAACAACATGTTCATCAGGTTTCAGTTGTCATAGCAAACACAATTGCACATAGTAGATAAAAAACATCTTCTAACAGGAAAATACGACAAAAGCAATGTAATCATCATCCGCAGCAGCAGCGTCAACATCTTCGCCATGTGTATCAGTCTGAATCGTAATTCCCCACGGTGTCATCTTCTTCTTCGTCCTCAACATCCTCGAACGTTGGCTTCTTCTTGATCAAATCTTGTATGTCCACAGCACGACATGCAATCTTTTCGCCGGCGTCATTGACATGATGGTTCTCAAAGATATTAGGAACATCTGTGTTATCTTGTACATCAGGAGCAGTGTAAGCATCATCTTGTTGTGCAACTTCATTAAACGAATTCCTCTGCTCAAAACTTTGCAATACTCTCCAGTCATCACTACGTGCAAATGTGTCTTCCAAGAAAAATATCTGTGTTGCTTGATTTGCCAAAATAAAAGGCTCGTTGGTCTGGTACGCCACCTTGACATTGTTGGATTTGAAATAATCATCAGCTCTGGGTTTTGCGATCCTGGAAAACAGGTTATATCAACGACAACACAACAGAATGACACACCAATGATCCTCGAAACTGGAGATATACTACAACTGAACAATGTCTGTTATGTTAGCATACATTTCAGCTGTCTCTTTGTCATACGTATCTGTGCTCATGATGGCACTGTTTTGTGTCTTCCTGCCTTCGTCTCGTGCAAGGGTGTTGTAGCGCACATCTCCAACAACGCAAGATTCATAATGTAGTACCCGAGTATCAGGACCCATTGCTAGTGAGTAAAGGGCATCATCAACTGCCTGCCCATCCTACCGCATCTTCTTAACCTATGGTTAGAAAATAGACAAGCTGATCATCTTATGTACTCAATATATTAAAAAAAAAACTGACAGTGCACTTCAAAAGCTTACATGGTTCTTGAACCATTTTCGCAAATCCTGCCATAACCAGTTTGTCAATGTTTCTTGGATTTTGCGGCAGTAACTGAAGGAAATATGCCCTAGAGGCAATAATAAAGTTATTATTTATTTCCTGATTTCATGATAAATGTTTATTATTCATGCTAGAATTGTATTAACAGGAAACATAATACTTGTGTGAATACATAGACAAACAGAGTGTCACTAGTATGCCTCTACTTGACTAGCTCGTTAATCGAAGATGGTTATGTTTCCTAACCATAGACATGAGTTGTCATTTGATTAACGGGATCACATCACTAGGAGAATGATGTGATTGACTTGACCCATTCCGTTAACTTAGCACTTGATTGTTTAGTATGTTGATATTGCTTTCTTCATGACTTATACATGTTCCTATGTCTATGAGATTATGCAACTCCCGTTTACCGGAGGAACACTTTGTGTGCTACCAAACGTCACAACGTAACTGGGTGATTATAAAGGTGCTCTACAGGTGTCTCCGAAGGTACTTGTTGGGTTGGCATATTTCGAGATTAGGATTTGTCACTCCGATTGTCGGAGAGGTATCTCTTGGCCCACTCGGTAATGCACATCACATAAGCCTTGAAAGCATTGCAACTAATGAGTTAGTTGCGGGATGATGTATTACGGAACGAGTAAAGAGACTTGCCGGTAACGAGATTGAACTAGGTATTGAGATACCGACGATCGAATCTCGGGCAAGTAACATACCGATGACAAAGAGAACAACGTATGTTGTTATGCGGTCTGACCGATAAAGATCTTCATAGAATATGTGGGAGCCAATATGAGCATCCAGGTTCCGCTATTGGTTATTGACTGGAGACGTGTCTCGGTCATGTCTACATAGTTCTCGAACCCGTAGGGTCCGCACGCTTAACGTTTTGATGACAGTTATATTATGAGTTTATGTGTTTTGATGTACCGAAGGAGTTCGGAGTCCCGGACGAGATCGGGGACATGACGAGGAGTCTCAAAATAGTCGAGACGTAAAGATCGATATATTGGACGACTATATTCGTTTGGGGAACGTAGCAGAAATTCAAAATTTTCCTACGTGTCACCAAGATCTATCTATGGAGAGACCAGCAACGAGGGGAAGGAGAGTGCATCTACATACCCTTGTAGATCTCTAAGCGGAAGCGTTCAAGTGAACGGGGTTGATGGAGTCGTACTCGTCGTGATTCAAATCACCGATGATCAAGTGCCGAACGCACGGCACCTCCGCGTTCAACACACGTACAGTCCGGTGACGTCTCCCATGCCTTGATCCAGCAAGGAGAGAGGGAGAGGTTGAGGAAGACTCCATCCAGCAGCAGCACAACAGCGTGGTGGTGATGGAGGAGCGTGGCAATCCTGCAGGGCTTCGCCAAGCACCACGGGAGAAGAGAAGGACTTAGGAGAGAGGGAGGGGCTGCACCAAAGGCATAAGGGGTCTCTCAAGAGGCCCTCCTACCCTCACTATATATAGGGAGCCCAAGGGGGGGGTGCGCCAGCCCTAGGAGATCCAATATCCTAGGGGGCGGCGGCCAGGAGAGGTTTCCCTCCCCCCCAAGGCACCTAGGAGGTGCCTTCCCTCCTTGGGACTCTTCCTTAGGGTTCCCCTTTCACCCTAGGCGCATGGGCCATAAGGGAAGTGGCGCCCCAGCCCACTTTGGGCTGGATCCCTTCCCACTTCAGCCCATGGGACCCTCCGGGATAGGTGGCCCCACCCGGTGGGCCCCCGGGACCCTTCCGGTGGTCCCGGTACAATACCGATGACCCCGAAACTTGTCCCGATGGCCGAAATAGGACTTCCTATATATAAATCTTTACCTCCGGACCATTCCGGAACTCCTCGTGACGTTCGGGATCTCACCCGGGACTCCGAACAACATTCGGTAACCACATACAAGCTTCCTTTATAACCCTAGCGTCATCGAACCTTAAGTGTGTAGACCCTACGGGTTCGGGAGACATGCAGACATGACCGAGACGTTCTCCGGTCAATAACCAACAGCGGGATCTGGATACCCATGTTGGCTCCCACATGTTCCACGATGATCTCATCGGATGAACCACGATGTCAAGGACTTAATCAATCCCGTATACAATTCCCTTTGTCTATCGGTATGTTACTTGCCCGAGATTCGATCGTCGGAATCCAATACCTAGTTCAATCTCGTTACCGGCAAGTCTCTTTACTCGTTCCGTAACACATCATCCCGTGATCAACTTTTTGGTCACATTGCGCATATGATGATGTCCTACCGAGTGGGCCCAGAGATACCTCTCCGCTTACACGGAGTGACAAATCCTAGTCTCGATTCGTGCCAACCCAACAGACACTTTCGGAGATACCTGTAATGCACCTTTATAGTCACCCAGTTACGTTGTGACGTTTGATACACCCAAAGCATTCCTACGGTATCCGAGATTTGCACAATCTCATGGTTTAAGGAAATGATACTTGACATTAGAAAAGCTTTAGCATACGAACTACACGATCTAGTGCTATGCTTAGGATTGGGTCTTGTCCATTACATCATTCTCCTAATGATGTGATCCCGTTATCAACAAAATCCAATGTCCATGGTTAGGAAACCGTAACCATCTATTGATCAACGAGCTAGTCAACTAGAGGCTTACTAGGGACATGGTGTTGTCTATGTATCCACACATGTATCTGAGTTTCCTATCAATACAATTATAGCATGGATAATAAACGATTATCATGAACAAGGAAATATAATAATAACCAATTTATTATTACCTCTAGGGCATATTTCCAACAGTCTCCCACTTGCACTAGAGTCAATAATCCAGTTCACATCGCCATGTGATTAACACTCACAGGTCACATCGCCATGTGACTAACACCCAAGAGTTTACTAGAGTCAGTAGTCTAGTTCACATCACTATGTGATTAACACTCAATGAGTTTTAGGTTTGATCATGTTGCTTGTGAGAGAGGTTTTAGTCAACGGGTCTGAACCTTTCAGATCCGTGTGTGCTTTACAAATCTCTATGTCATCTCCTAGATGTAGCTACCACGTTCTATTGGGAGCTATTCCAAATAACTGTTCTACTTGGAGCTATTCTAAATTGTTGCTCCATTATACGTATCCGGTATCTCTACTCAGAGCTATCCGGATAGGTGTTAAGCTTGCATCGACGTAACCCTTTATGACGAACTCTTTTACCACCTCCATAATCGAGAAAATTCCTTAGTCCACTAGTTACTAAGGATAACTTTGACCGCTGCCCTGTGATCCATTCTTGGATCACTCTTGTACCCCTTGACTGACTCATGGCAAGGCACACTTCAGGTGCGGTACACAGCATAGCATACTGTAGAGCCTATGTCTTAAGCATAGGGGAAGACCTTCGTCCTTTCTCTCTATTCTGCCCTGGTCGAGCTTTAAGTCTTAACTTCATACCTTACAACTCAGGCAAGAACTCCTTCTTTGACTGATCCATCTTGAACACCTTCATGATCATATCAAGGTATGTGCTCATTTGAAAGTACCATTAAGCGTTTTGATCTATCCTTATAGATCTTGATGCTCAATGCTCAAGTTGCTTAATCCAGGTTTTCCATTGAAAAACACTTTCCAAATAACCCTATATGCTTTCCAGAAATTCTACGTCATTCTGATCAACAATATGTCAACAACATATACTCATCAGAAATTCTATAGTGCTCCCACTCACTTCTTTGGAAATACCAGTTTCTCATAAACTTTGTATACACCCAAAATCTTTGATCATCTCATCAAAGCATACATTCCAACTCCGAGATGCTTACTCCAGTCCTCAGAAGGATTGCTGGAGCTTTGCATACTTATTAGCATCTTTCAGGATTGACAAAACCTTCCGGTTGTATCACATACAACCTTTCCTCAAGAAAATCGTCGAGGAAACAATGTTTTGACATCCTATCTGCAAGATTTCATAAATAATGCAGTGATCGCTAACATAATTCTAACAGACTCTTAGCATCGCTACGAGTGAGAAAATCTCACCGCAGTCAACTCCTTGAACTTGTCAGAAAACATCTTAACGACAAGTCGAGCTTTCTTAATGGTGACATTTACCATCATTGTCCGTCTTCCTTTTAAAATCCATCTATACTCAACAGCCTCACGACCATCGAGCTATTCTGTCAAAGTCTACACTTTGTTTCCATACATGGATCCTCTCTCGGATTTTATGGCTTCGAGCCATTTATCGGAATCTAGGCCCACCATCGCTCCTCCATAGCTCGTAGGTTCATTGTTGTCTAGCAACATGACTTCCAAGACAGAGTTACGTACCACTCTGAAGTAGTACGCATCCTTGTCATCCTACGATGTTTGGGAGTGACTTGATCCGAAGTTTCATGATCACTATCATAAGCTTCCACTTCAATTGGTGTAGGTGCCACAGGAACAACTCTTTGTGCCCTGCTATACACTAGTTGAAGTGACGGTTCAATAACCTCATCAAGTCTCCACCATCCTCCCACTCAATTCTTTCGAGAGAAACTTTTCCTCGAGAAAGGACGCGATTCTAGAAACAATCCCTTATTTCTTTTGAATTTGAGACAGGCGGTATACCCAACTGTTTTGGGTGTCCTATGAAGATGCATTTATCCGCTTTGGGTTCGAGCTTATCAGCCTGAAACTTTTTCACATAAGCGTTGCTGCCCCAAACTTTTAAGAAATGACAGCTTAGGTTTCTCTAAACCATAGTTCATACGGTGTCATCTCATCGGAATTACGTGGTGCCCTATTTAAAGTGAATGTGGTTGTCTCTAATGCCTAACCCATAAACTATCGTGGTAATTCGATAAGAGACATCATGGTATGCATCATATCCAATAGGGTGCAGTTATGATGTTCGGACACACCATCACACTATGGTGTTCCAGGCTGTATTAGTTGTGAAACAATTTCCACAATGTCTTAATTCTGTGCCAAACTCGTAATTCAGATATTCATCTCTATGATCATATCATAGATGTTTTATCCTCTTGTCACGACGATCTTTCAAACTTCACCCTGAAATTACTTGAACCTTTCAATAATTCAGACTCGTGATTCATCAAGTAAATGTACTCAACATCTACTCAAACCATCTGTGAAGTAAGAACATAATGATATCCACTACATGCCTCAGCACTCATTGGACTGCACACATCAAAATGTATTACTTCCAACAAGTTGCTTTCTAGTTCCATTTTACTGAAACCGAGGCTTTCAGTCATCTTGCCCATGTGGTATGATTTGCATATCTCAAGTGATTCAAAATCAAGTGAGTCCAAACGATCCATTTGCATGGAGTTTCTTCATGCATATACACCAATAGACAAGGTTCGCATGTCTCAAACTTTTCAAAAATGAGTGAGTCCAAAGATCCATCAACATGGAGCTTCTTCATGCGTTTTATACCGATATGACTTAAGTGGCAGTGCCACAAGTAGGTGGTACTATCATTACTATCTTATATCTTTTGGCATGAACATGTGTATCACTACGATCGAGATTCAATGAACCATTCATTTTAGGTGCAAGACCATTGAAGGTATTATTCAAATAAACAGAGTAACCATTATTCTCCTTAAATGAATAACCGTATCGCGATAGACATAATCCAATCATGTCTATGCTCAACGCAAACACCAAACTCGATGGTAGAGGGAGCTTGCGATGCTTGATCATATCAACATTGGAAACACTTCCAACACATATCGTCAGCTCACCTTTAGCTAGTCTCCGTTTTATTCCGTAGCTTTTATTTCGAGTTACTAACACTTAGCAACCGAACCGGTATCTAATACCCTAGTGCTACTAGGAGTACTAGTAAAGTACACATCAACACAATGTATATCCAATATACTTCTATCGACCTTGCCAGCCTTCTCATCTACCAAGTATCTAGGGTAATTCTGCTCCAGTGGCTGTTCCCCTTATTACAGAAGCACTCAGTCTCGGGTTTGGGCTCAACCTTGGGTTTCATCACTAGAGCAGCAGCTGAATTGCCGTTTCATGAAGTATCCCTTCTTGCCCTTGCCCTTCTTGAAACTAGTGGTTTCACCAACCATCAACAATTGATGCTCCTTCTTGATTTCTACTTTTGTGGTGTCAAACATCACGAGCATCTCAAGGATCATCATACATGTCCCCGATATATTATAGTTCATCACGAAGCTCTAGCAGCTTGGTGGTAATGACTTCGGAGAAACATCACTATCTTATCTGGAAGATTAACTCCCACTTGATTCAAATGATTGTTGTACTCAGACAATCTGAGCACAAGCTCAACAATTGAGCTTTTCTCCCTTAGTTTGCAGGCTAAGAAAATCGTCGGAGGTCTTATACCTCTTGACGTGGGCACGAGCCTGAAATTCCAATTTCAGCCCTCAAAACATCTCATATGTTTCGCGACGTTTCAAAACGTCTTTGGTGCCTCAACTCTAAACCGTTTAACTGAACTATCATGTAGTTATCAAAATGTGTATGTCAAATGTTCGCAACATCCACAGACAACGTTCGAGGTTCAGCACACTGAGCGGTGCATTAAGGACATAAGCCTTCTATGAAGCAATGAGGACAATCCTCAGTTTACGGACCTAGTCCGCATAATTGCTACTATCAACTTTCAACTAATTTTTCTCTAGGAACATATCTAAACAGTAGAACTATAACGCGAGCTACGACATAATTTGCGAATTCCTTTTGACTATGTTCAGGATAATTAAGTTCATCTTATGAACTCCCACTTATATAGACATCCCTCTAGTCATCTAAGTGATTACATGATCCGAGTCAACTAGGCCGTGTCCGATCATCACGTGAGACGGACTAGTCAACGTCGGTGAACATCTTCATGTTGATCGTATCTTCTATACGACTCATGCTCGACCTTTCGGTCTTTTGTGTTCCGAGGCCATGTCTGTACATGCTAGGCTCGTCAAGTTAACCCTAAGTGTTTTGCATGTGTAAAACTGTCTTACACCCGTTGTATGTGAACGTAAGGATCTATCACACCCGATCATCACGGCGTGCTTCGAAACGACGAACTGTAGCAACGGTGCACAGTTAGGGGAGAACACTTCTTGAAATTGTTGTAAGGGATCATCTTATTTACTACCATTGTTCTAAGCGAATAAGATGTATAAATATGATAAACATCATATGCAATCAAATAATAGTGACATGATATGGCCAATATCATATAGCTCCTTTGATCTCCATCTTGGGGCTCCATGATCATCTTGTCACCGGTATGACACCATGATCTCCATCATCATGATCTCCATCATCGTGTCTTCTTGAAGCTGTCTCGTCATTGACATGCAAGTCATGATTCTTATTACAAGAACATGATCAATCTCATACATCACATATATCATTCATCACATCCTTTTGGCCATATCACATCACATAGCATACCCTGCAAAAACAAGTTAGACGTCCTCTAATTGTTGTTTGCATGTTTTACGTGGCTGCTATGGGTTTCTAGCAAGAACGTTTCTTACCTACGCAAAGACCACAACGTGATATGCCAATTGCTATTTACCCTTCATAAGGACCCTTTTCATCGAATCCGATCCGACTAAAGTGGGAGAGACAGACACCCGCTAGCCACCTTATGCATCTAGTGCATGTCAGTCGGTGGAACCAGTCTCACGTAAGAGTACGTGTAAGGTCGGTCCGGGCCGCTTCATCCCACGATGCCGCCGAATCAAGATAAGACTAGTAAGCAAGCATATTGAACAAAATCAACGCCCACAACTACTTTGTGTTCTACTCGTGCATAGAATCTACGCATAGACCTAGCTCATGATGCCACTGTTGGGGAACGTAGCAGAAATTCAAAATTTTCCTATGTGTCACCAAGATCTATCTATGGAGAAACCAGCAACGAGGGGAAGGAGAGTGCATCTACATACCCTTGTAGATCGCTAAGCGGAAGCGTTCAAGTGAACGGGGTTGATGGAGTCGTACTCGTCGTGATCCAAATCACCGATGATCCTAGTGCCGAACGGACGGCACCTCCGCGTTCAACACACGTACAGCCCGGTGACGTCTCCCATGCCTTGATCCAGCAAGGAGAGAGGGAAAGGTTGAGGAAGACTCCATCCAGCAGCAGCACAACGGCGTGGTGGTGGATGGAGGAGCGTGGCAATCCTGCAGGGCTTCGCCAAGCACCACGGGAGAGGAGAAGGACTTAGGAGAGAGGGAGGGGCTGCACCAAAGGCATAAGGGGTGTCTCAAGAGGCCCTCCTACCCTCACTATATATAGGGAGCCCAAGGGGGGGTGCGCCAGCCCTAGGAGATCCAATCTCCTAGGGGGCGGCGGCCAGGGGAGGTTTCCCTCCCCCCCAAGGAACCTAGGAGGTGCCTTCCCTCCTTGGGACTCTTCCTTAGGGTTCCCTTCACCCTAGGCGCATGGGCCATAAGGGAAGTGCGCCCCAGCCCACTTTGGGCTGGATCCCTTCCCACTTCAGCCCATGGGACCCTCCGGGATAGGTGGCCCCACCCGGTGGGGCCCCCGGGACCCTTCCGGTGGTCCCGGTACAATACCGATGACCCCGAAACTTGTCCCGATGGCCGAAATAGGACTTCCTATATATAAATCTTTACCTCCAGACCATTCCGGAACTCCTCGTGACATTCAGGATCTCATCCGGGACTCCGAACAACATTCGGTAACCACATACAAGCTTGCTTTATAACCCTAGCGTCATCGAACCTTAAGTGTGTAGACCCTACGGGTTCGGGAGACATGCAGACATGACCGAGACGTTCTCCGGTCAATAACCAACAGCGGGATCTGGATACCCATGTTGGCTCCCACATGTTCCACGATGATCTCATCGGATGAACCACGATGTCAAGGACTTAATCAATCCCGTATACAATTCCCTTTGTCTATCGGTATGTTACTTGCCCGAGATTCGATCGTCGGAATCCAATACCTAGTTCAATCTCGTTACCGGCAAGTCTCTTTACTCGTTCAGTAACACATCATCCCGTGATCAACTCTTTGGTCACATTGCACATATGATGATGTCCTACCGAGTGGGCCCAGAGATACCTCTCCGCTTACACGGAGTGACAAATCCCAGTCTCGATTCGTGCCAACCCAACAGACACTTTCAGAGATACCTGTAATGCACCTTTATAGCCACCCAATTACGTTGTGACGTTTGGTACACCCAAAGCACTCCTAGGGTATCCGGGAGTTGCACAATCTCATGGTCTAAGGAAATGATACTTGACATTAGAAAAGCTTTAGCATACGAACTACACGATCTAGTGCTATGCTTAGGATTGGGTCTTGTCCATCACATCATTCTCCTAATGATGTGATCTCGTTATCAACAAAATCCAATGTCCATGGTTAGGAAACCGTAACCATCTATTGATCAACGAGCTAGTCAACTAGAGGCTTACTAGGGACATGGTGTTGTCTATGTATCCACACATGTATCTGAGTTTCCTATCAATACAATTATAGCATGGATAATAAACGATTATCATGAACAAGGAAATATAATAATAACCAATTTATTATTGCCTCTAGGGCATATTTCCAACAATTCGGACATCAGAAAGGTTCCGAGTGATTCGGGTATTTTCGGGAGTACTGGGGAGTTACGGGAATTCGTATTGGGCCTTAATGGGCCATATGGGAAAGGAGAAAAAGGCCTCAGAGGGTGGCCGCACCCCTCCCCATGAGCTGGTCCGAATTGGACTAGGGAGGGGGGGCGCCCCCTTCCTTCCTTCTCCTTTTCCCTTCGCTTTCCTTCCCTCCTACTCCTACTACTTGGAAGGGCTCCTAGTTCTATTAGGAAAGGGGGAATCCTACTCCCGGTGGGAGTAGGACTCCCCTAGGGCGCGCCATAGAGAGGGCCGGCCCTCCCCCTCCTCCACTCCTTTATATACGGGGGCAGGGGGGCACCCCAGAGACAACAATTGATCGTTTGATCTTTTAGCCGTGTGCGGTTCCCCCCTCCACCATAGTCCACCTCGATAATACTGTAGCGGTGCTTAGGCGAAGCCCTGCGTCGGTAGAACATCAACATCGTCACCACGCCGTCGTGCTGACGAAAGACTCCCTCAACACTCGGCTGGATCGGAGTTCGAGGGACGTCATCGGGTTGAACGTGTGCTGTGCTGAACTCGGAGGTGCCGTGCGTTCGGTACTCGATCGGTTGGATCGTGAAGACGTACGACTACATCAACTGCGTTGTGCTAACGCTTCCGCTTTCGGTCTACGAGGGTACGTGGACAACACTCTCCCCTCTTTTTTCTATGCATCACCATGATCTTGCGTGTGCGTAGGATTTTTTTTGAAATTACTACGTTCCCCAACAGTGGCATCCGAGCCAGGTTTTATGCGTAGATGTTATATGCACGAGTAGAACACAAGTGAGTTGTGGGTGATATAAGTCATACTGCTTACCAGCATGTCATACTTTGGTTCGGCGGTATCGTTGGATGAAGCGGCCCGGACCGACATTACGCGTACGCTTACGCAAGACTGGTTCTACCGACGTGCTTTGCACACAGGTGGCTGGCGGGTGTCTGTTTCTCCAACTTTAGTTGAACCGAGTGTGGCTACGCCCGGTCCTTGCGAAGGTTAAAACAGCACCAACTTGACAAACTATCATTGTGGTTTTGATGCGTAGGTAATAAATGTTCTTGCTAAGCCCGTAGCAGCCACGTAAAACTTGCAACAACAAAGTAGAGGACATCTAACTTGTTTTTGCAGGGCATGTTGTGATGTGATATGGTCAAGACGTGATGAGATATAAGTTGTTGTATGAGATGATCATGTTTTGTTGAAGTTACCGGCAACTGGCAAAAGCCTTATGGTTGTCTCTCTCTATTGCATAAGATGCAAGCACCAAATAATTGCTTTACTTTATCGCTATGCGATAGCAATAGTTGCAAGAGCAATAGTTGGCGAAACGACCATGTGACAACACATTGATATAGATCAAGATGATGGAGATCATGGTGTCATGCCGGTGACGATGGAGATCATGACGATGCTTTGGAGATGGAAATCAAAGGCACAAGATGATGATGGCCATATCATGTCACATATTATGATTGCATGTGATGTTTATCTTTTATACATCTTATTTTGCTTAGTTCGGCGGTAGCATTATAAGATGATCTCTCACTAAATTTCAAGATAAAAGTGTTCTCCCTGAGTATGCACCATTGCCAAAGTTCGTCGCGCCCAGACACCACGTGATGATCGGGTGTGATAAGCTCTACGTCCATCTACAACGGGTGCAAGACAGTTTTGCACATGTAGAATACTCAGGTTAAACTTGACGAGCCTAGGATATGCAGATATGGCCTCGAAACACTGAGACCGAAAGGTCGAGCGTGAATCATATATAAGATATGATCAACATAGTGATGTTCACCATTGAAAACTACTCCATTTCATGTGATGATCGGTTATGGTTTAGTTGATTTGGATCACGTGATCACTTAGATGATTAGAGGGATGTCTATCTAAGTGGGAGTTCTTAAGTAATATGATTAATTGAACTTTAATTTATCATGAACTTAGTCCTGGTAGTATTAGCATATCTATGTTGTAGATCAATAGCTCGCATTTAGCTCCCCTGTTTTATTTTTGATATGTTCCTAGAGAAAACTAAGTTGAAAGATGTTAGTAGCAATGATGCGGATTGTATCCGTGATCTGAGGATTACCCTCATTGCTGCACAGAAGAATTAAGTCCTTGATGCTCCGCTAGGTGACAGACCTATTGCAGGAGCAGATGCAGACGTTATGAACGTTTGGCTAGCTCAATATGATGACTACTTGATAGTTAAGTGCACCATGCTTTACGGCTTAGAATCGGGACTTCAAAGACGTTTTGAACGTCATGGACCATATGATATGTTCCAGGAGTTGAAGTTAATATTTCAAGCAAATACCCGAGTTGAGAGATATGAAGTCTCCAACAAGTTCTATAGCTAAAAGATGGAGGAGAATAGCTCAAGCAGTGAGCATGTGCTCAGATAGTCTGGGTACTACAATCGCTTGAATCAAGTGGGAGTTAATCTTCCAGATAAGATAGTGATTGACAGAATTCTCTAGTCACCATCACCAAGTAGTAGAACTTCGTGATGAACTATAATATGCAAGGGATGACGAAAGTAATTCCCAAGAACTTCGTTATGCTGAAATCGGCGAAGGTAGAAATCAAAGAAAACATCAAGTGTTGATGGTTGACAAGACCACTAGTTTCAAGAAAAGGGCAAAGGGTAGAAGGGGAACTTCAAAAAGAACGGCAAGCAAGTTGCTGCTCAAGTGAAAAAGCCCAATTCTGGACCTAAGCTTGAGACTAAGTGCTTCTACTGCAAAGGGACTGGTCACTGGAAGCGAAACTGCCCCAAGTATTTGGTGGATAAGAAGGATGGCAAAGTGAACAAAGCTATATTTGATATACATGTTATTGATGTGTACTGTACTAGTGTTTATAGCAACCCCTTGGTATTTGATACTGGTTCAGTTGCTAAGAGTAGTAACTTGATACGGGAGTTGCAGAATGAACAGAGACTAGTTAAGGGTGAAGTGATGATGTGTATTGGAAGTGGTTCCAATATTGATATGATCATCATCGCACACTCCCTATACTTTCGGGATTAGTGTTGAACCTAAATAAGTGTTATTTGGTGTTTGCGTTGAGCATGAATATGATTTGATCATGTTTTTTGCAATACGGTTATTCATTTAAGTTAGAGAACAATGGTTGTTCTGTTTACATGAATAAAACCTTCTATGGTCATACACACCAACGAAAATGGTTTATTGGATCTCGATCGTAGTGATACACATTTTCATAATATTGAAGCCAAAAGATGCAAAGTTAATAATGATAGTGCAACTTATTTGTGGCACTGCCGTTTAGGTCATATTGGTGTAAAGCGCATGAAGAAACTCCATGCTAATGGGCTTTTGGAATCACTTGATTATGAATCACTTGATGCTTGCGAACCATGCCTCATGGGCAAGATGACTAAGACTCCGTTCTCCGGAACAATGGAGCGAGCAACTGACTTATTGGAAATAATACATACTGATGTATGCGGTCCGATGAGTGTTAAGGCTCACGACAAGTATCGTTATTTTCTGACCTTCACAGATGATTTGAGCAGATATGGGTATATCTACTTGATGAAACACACGTCTGAAACATTTGAAAAGTTCAAAGAATTTCAGAGTGAAGTGGAGAATCATCATAACAAGAAAATAAAAGTTTCCACGATATGATCGCAGAGGTAAAATATTTGAGTTACGAGTTTGGCCTTCAGTTAAAACAATGTGAAATAGTTTCACTACTCACGCCACCTGGAACACCACAGTGTAATGGTTTGTCCGAACGTCATAACCGTACTTTATTAGATATGGTGCGATCTATGATGTCTCTTACCGATCTACCACTATCGTTTTGGGGTTATGCATTAGAGACAGCTGCATTCACGTTAAATAGGGCACCATCTAAATCCGTTGAGACGACGCCGTATGAAATGTGGTTTGGCAAGAAACCAAAGTTGTCGTTTCTTAAAGTTTGGGGTTGCGATGCTTATGTGAAAAAGTTTCATCCTGACAAGCTCAAATCCAAATCGGAAAAGTGCGTCTTCATAGGATACATAAAAGTTACTGTTGGGTACACCTTCTATCACAGATCCGAAGGCAAGATATTCGTTGCTAAGAATGGATCCTTTCTGGAGAAGGAGTTTCTCTTGAAAGAAGTGAGTGGGAGGAAAGTAGAACTTGATGAGGTAACTGTACCTGCTCCCTTATTGGAAAGTAGTTCATCACAGAAATCTGTTCCTGTGACTACTACACAAATAAGTGAGGAAGCTAATGATGATGATCATGTAACTTCAGATCAAGTTACTACCGAACCTCGTAGGTACACCAGAGTGAGATCCACACTAGAGTGGTATGGTAATCCTGTTCTGGAGATCATGTTACTTGACCATGACGAACCTACGAACTATGAGGAAGTGATGATGAGCCCAGATTCCGCGAAATGGCTTGTGGCCATGAAATCTGAGATGGGATCCATGTATGAGAACAAAGTGTGGACTTTGGTGGACTTGCTCGATGATCAGCAAGCCATTAAGAATAAATGGATCTTCAAGAGGGAGACGGACGCTGATAGTAGTGTTACTATCTACAAAGCTAGAATTGTCGCAAAAAGGTTTTCAGCAAGTTCAAGGTGTTGACTACGATGAGAGTTTCTCACTCGTATTATGAAATCTAGCAAATGGATAAACAAAACTGCACTCCTTAATGGATTTATTAAAGAAGAGTTGTATATGATGCAACCAGAAGGTTTTGTCAATCCTAAAGGTGCTAACAAAATATGCAAGCTCCAGCGATCCATCAATGGACTGGTGCAAGCATCTCGGAGTTGGAATATACGCTTTGATAAGTTGATCAAAGCATATAGTTTTATACAGACTTGCGGTGAAGCCTGTATTTACAAGAAAGTGAGTGGAGCACTACAACATTTCTGATAAGTATATGTGAATGACATATTGTTGATCGGAGATAATGTAGAATTATTCTACAAAGCATAAAGGAGTGTTTGAAAGGAGTTTTTCAAAGAAAGACCTTGGTGAAGCTGCTTACATATTGAGCATCAAGATCTATAGAGATAGATCAAGACGCTTGATAAGTTTTTCAATGAGTACATACCTTGACAAGATTTTGAAGTAGTCCAAAATGGAACAGTCAAAGAAAGAGTTCTTGCCTGTGTTACAAGGTGTGAAACTGAGTAAGACTCAAAGCCCGACCACGACAGAAGATAGAAAGAGAATGAAAGTCATTCCCTATGCCTTGGCCATAGGTTCTATAAAATATGCCATGCTGTGTACCAGATCTATTGTATACCCTAAACTGATTTTGGCAAGGGAGTACAATAGTGATCTAGGAGTATATCACTGGACAGCGGTCAAAATTATCCTTAGTGGAATAAGGATATGTTTCTCGATTATGGAGGTGACATAAAGGTTCGTCGTAAAGGGTTACGTCGATGCAAGTTTTGACACTGATCCAGATGACTCTAAGACTCAATCTGGATACATATTGAAAGTGGGAGCAATTAGCTAGAGTAGCTCCGTGTAGAGCATTGTTGACATAGAAATTTGCAAAATACTTATGGATCTGAATGTGACAGACCCGTTGACTAAAATTATCTCGCAAGCAAAACATGATCACACCTTAGTACTCTTTGGGTGTTAATCACATAGCGATGTGAAATAGATTATTGACTCTAGTAAACCCTTTGGGTGTTGGTCACATGACGATGTGAACTATGGGTGTTAATCACATGGTGATGTGAATTATTGGTGTTAAATCACATGGCGATGTGAACTAGATTATTGACTCTAGTGCAAGTGGGAGACTGAAGGAAATATGCCCTAGAGGCAATAATAAAGTTAATATTTATTTCCTTATTTCACTATAAATGTTTATTATTCATGCTAGAATTGTATTAACCGGAAACATAATACTTGTGTGAATACATAGACAAACAGAGTGTCACTAGTATGCCTCTACTTGACAAGCTCGTTAATCGAAGATGGTTATGTTTCCTAACCATAGACATGAGTTGTCATTTGATTAACGGGATCACATCATTAGGAGAATGATGTGATTGACTTGACCCATTCCGTTAGCTTAGCACTTGATCGTTTAGTATGTTGCTATTGCTTTCTTCATGACTTATACATGTTCCTATGACTATGAGATTATGCAACTCCCGTTTACCGGAGGAACACTTTGTGTGCTACCAAATGTCAAAACGTAACTGGGTGATTATAAAGGTGCTCTACAGGAGTCTCCGAAGGTACTTGTTGGGTTGGCGTATTTCGAGATTAGGATTTGTCACTCCGATTGTCGGAGAGGTATCTCTTGGCCCACTCGGTAATGCACACCACATAAGCATTGCAACTAATGAGTTAGTTGCGGGATGATGTATTACGGAACGAGTAAAGAGACTTGCCGGTAACGAGATTGAACTAGGTATTGAGATACCGACGATCGAATCTCGGGCAAGTAACATACCGATTGTTGGGGATATAACTATTTGTGTAAGCTGCCCAGGAGGGCCCGGGTTACGCAAAGAAGACTCATCAGAAAGAAGCCCAAGACCAAGCATGAAGATGGCGGTTCATAGGGTCTAAGGCCCACGGGCGGCTTAAGACCCATAGTGACAAACCGCCATGATGGCATGAATTGTAAGATAAGGTAGAAGTAACTAGTCACTGAGTCGGACACAGTTTATGAGCCAGCCGGGACTCTGTAGGCTGCAGGGCGTCAACCATGTATATAAGGGGACGACCCGCCGACGGCTTAGGGCAAGAAACATCCAATCAAGAACCGGGCATAGCGTATCTCGCTCCCTGGTCATCGAAACCTCAATCAATACCAACCCAACTAGACATAGGCTTTCCTTCACCGTAAGGGGCTGAACTAGTATAAACCTCTCGTGTCCTTTATCCCGATTAACCCCTTTAAGCTTCCTAGTTGCGATGGCTCCATGACTAAGTCCTTGCAAGAGGACATCTGTCGTGACAATTCCACGACAGTTGGCGCCCACCGTGGGGCCAGCGCACGGTGGATTTGAGTTCTTGAAGGGCAGCTTCGAAGGGCTCAAGGGATACGCGTTCAGTCGGATGACCAAGAGTCGTCACGGCAAGATCTACATCGACGACGAAGGCTGGGGCCCCGACGCCGGCTCAATTGAGTATGGGTACCGGGTCCCTTTGGCGGAATCCACGTCTTCATCGGCCAGATTGGTGAGCTGGGCCCTGAGCCGGACAACTGCACCGACCTCATCGAGATGGCTCAGCGCGCGAGAGCCGCCCGAGCTCAACTCGTCGCGAGGCGTGCCTTCGTGGGCTGCATCCACGGAAGGGAAATTTCTGAAGGATCTGAAGGTGGTGGTGAGACGGCCATCCTCTCCGATGGTGAATCGTCCACCGGCTCAATAGATTCGCTATATCTAGTGCAAGATGGCGGGCTTGGGGGCTGTTTCGATGGCTGCACTATTTCGGACCCCTCTGAGTCGCCAAACTGGGCAGGAGTCTTCATGGCTGGTACTCAACCCGGCCAAAATTCCACAGCCACAGCAGCCATAACGTCCGGGTCAGGAGCAGCCGGGGCAGGAGGCCCCGTGCGCCCGCCGGCTCAGGTGCTGCTGGATCTCATCGATAAGCTTACGACCCTGTTAACCGCTACAGTCATCCTAGCGGACCAACGTGAGCACGATGCAGAGGTGGCACATGTTCGTGAGGAGATAGCCCGGGCTAAGGAGGTCTTAGTAGCCGAGGATACCAGATTGTCCACCGAACGGGCGGCTTTGGATGCACGGGCTCAGCAGCTCCAGTCCGAGGCTTTCCAGCTTACAATGAGCCTGAACGCGTCCAATGAGGTGATGAGGAGAAGGCATCAGAAAACTCAATCCCGTTTACCTCTGGTTTACAATCCACGGAACCTCTTCGCAACGCCCGGCGCCGGTCCAAGTAACCCGCCGGAGGTCAATCAGTTCATGACAGCCGGAGGACCGGTTCAGCCTCAGGTGACAACACCTCCTCACAGGAACATGGCACCGCCTCGTTATGTGCCGATACCGCCGGGTCACTTCTCCAACCCCATGGAAAACTTAATCACAGCATCAGCATGTTTGGCGGCTCTCCCAGTGGACGGTGATGATCCGACAACGGTGGAGACCCGGAGGATCAAAGATCTCGTTCAGACGGCCCTGGCTCAGCAAGAGACCTACTCCTACAGCCGGGACATGATTCATTCAACTCCTCTGCCATGGTTAGCTCCACCTCGACCAAGCCAGAGCCCAAGTTACAGCAGACACATGGAGTCAGAGGCTTTGTCAAGCAACGCTCAGTGCCGTAACCAGCCGGGCGGATATAACCCGGTGCAGGATCGGATACGCCAGGAGGACAAGCAGGCGGCTCAGCTAGCGGCTCAGCTAGCGACTCAGCAGACGGCTCACCCGGCCATTCCGGATTATCCAACGACCTCTGTTGAGGTGGGAGTAGCGACTAGAACCGGTGGTGTACCGTGTCTGGTGCCGGCCTTATGTAATGTGTGCCTCCCTAAGGACTTCAAGGGACCTCGAAAGGTGCCAAACTATACGGCCGACTTACAGCCTGGGGCATGGATTGAAAGCTATGAGATGGCCATGGAGCTGTTGGAGGTCAGCGACACAGCAATGGCTAAATACTTCACCATGATGTTGGATGGAACAGCCCGGTCTTCGTTAAAGGGCTTGCCGCCCAATTCCATTAGTTCATGGGCCGAGTTGAAGGCCCGGTTCATCCAGAACTTCAAGGATACTTGCAAGCAATCTATGTCAATTGTGGACTTAACAAATTGCATGCAAGAGGAGGGTGAATCCACAACTCATTGGTTGTGCCAGGTGAAAGAGATTATACACTCGTCTGACAAGATGGATGCCGGTTCTGCAGTCCTCATGTTGGAGAAGAATTGCCGCTTTGAGCCGCTGAGACAGAAACTGGGGCGCCTTAAGCGAGATTGTAATGATATGGGTACGCTAATGGCAGCTTTAGTCAAATATGCCGACTCTGATAGTACCAAGGATCCCGCGTCTGATGAAGAAAAGACAGGGAAGTGAAAGAAGAATGGCAATGGAAAGCGTCAGCAGCATAACCCGACGAATCAAGGAGGCAATAAGCGTAAGGCGGAGGGTAACCCGGAGTTTGTGGCCAACGCCATGTCACACCCTGATTTTCATGCCACAACACTTAAGCTAATAAATCATGATAAAATGTGGTTTGACAAAAAACTTTTGAGTGTTTTGGACCTTGCCTTGATTGGATTTTTGTCTGTTGTTTGCAAGTGCTCTAAAAATCAAATAAATCCTCCAACTCCTATATTTCATCTCCTTGCTCCAAACTCTTGAACCAATGATCATGCCATGTGTATAGAGCAATATAGTATTTTCTTACAAAAATAATTTGGCCAAAAAGTATTTTCAAAAATTAGTTTTCCAAAAAACCCTGAATTAAGATTTGTACTGCAAGTACTTAATTCAGGGCAGTAAAAATCTTTCGAAAAATATGTTTGACTCCTATTAGATATAGGATACCCAGAAACCACAAAAATATAATTTTAAAAGTTATTTTACTATTTTATTTAAAAGCTTTTTCTTAAGGCCAGAAACGGTCTTTAATGGGGAAAAATTATTTTATTGTTTCAAAAGTATTTGACAAAAATCAGGGAAACTCAATGGACATATATTGTCCATATATAAGAGTTTCAACAAATGGTCATGTTCAAAATATTGGTCAAATCCCTCAAAAACCATTTCTGCCCATTTCAAGGATTTGAAATATTTCTACAGGAAATATTCCCCAACAATTCCAAGAAAATTCTAGCATGTCACATATGACATGTTTGATGATCTTGCCAAGTATCATGTCATGGAGAATAGTATAACCCCATGAAATCTCCCCAAAACCATTTCTGTCCATTTTGAAGTTTGAGCAACTTTACATTGCCAAACATGTCCAAATGTTCTCAAACCTTGTGAACATGCTCAAATGATCTAATTATGCATCTAGACCAAATGGCACAAGTTGGAGAGAATGTTATCTTGCTCAAAGTACCCCAAAACCCTTCCTATTCAGAACCAAATTTGAACAACTCTACATTGGCAACTTTCTCCTTTTGATCTCAACTTTTGTGGACATGTTCATAACCTCAAATGATGACACTACACCAAGTGGTGCATCAAGGAGAATAGATTTGCATGACTAAATCTTGGTAAAGCCATTTCTGTTGATTTCTAGGGTTTACCAAAGTTACATTGGCTACTTTGCCAAATGAGCTCAAACTTGGTGGAACATCCTACTTCTATGTGCCATTCCATCCTGTTAATTCTCATGGCAAGTGGAATTAATTTTCTTGCCCAAACCAACAACAAACACCTTTTGCCATTTTCCCAAAATCATCATTTTGACCTCTTCCACTAATCTCCTTGAGCTCAACTTTTTACCACATCTCCTCCTAGTCTTCTCCTATCTCCAGTAACTCTTCCCTAGCCTAAGCTCAATTATTTTCGGGGTGAAACCCATCTCTTTCTCTCTCTGTTTACCCATGGCAACTCCTCCTCTCTCTCTCATTTCTATATGCAGCCCCCCCACCTAGCTCCTGACCACTCTAGAGCATCCAAGGAAGCTCCAGGACACAAGTGGACATGCCCCTGACCTTTTCAAATGGCCATGCCGGCCATATGCATGCTCTGGAGCACGCTACAGTGCGCCCTTGCACTGTAGCTGCCCTCTGCCCGATGCCTCCGACCACCCCGGCCCTCCCCCGCACGCCTGTCGACACGCCTCGACGTTCGCAGCACGCTACACCCCTGTCCCCCTCCTCCTTCTCCCTCCTCCTGCCCCTGCTCACACGCGCGCCGGCCGCCCGAGTACACCAGTGAGCAAGCTCACACGTGCGGTGCCCCTGGCCCCCCTGCTCTCTCTCTTCTCTCCCCTAGCTTTGGACCGAATCCAAGAACGCCCCAGACACACCGCGACGAGCTCCCGTGACCCGTGGTGACGGCAACGAGCTCGTCGGCGCACGAGTCCTCGGTGGACCGTCGCCCGCCTATTTAAAGGCCTCCCCGAGCCCTCCTCTCCTCACCACTCACCCTCTCTCCCTCCCAGAGACCCACGGGACGAAGCCAAACCTCTCCACGAGCCCTCCATCCACCTCCAAGGCCGGAGCCGAGCCGCCGGCCTCCACCTAAATTCAGCCGAGCTCGAGCTCTTCTCCCTCTCCTCTCTCCATCAGCAGGCTCACCTGAGCAAGGCGGAGCTCCCACGCTCTTTCCCTCGTCTGAGGACGCACCGTAGCGCCGTGCCCAATCTCACCCGACGCCACCGTCCGCCGGCATCCAAGCCGCCGTCGCCTCGACCATCCCCGGTAGCCGTGGCATACATGAATGGATGCGGCGCTCGACGCCGAGCTCATCCATAGCCAGAGCGTCGCCAGAGGTGCTCCGTAGCGCCGGCAGTCGCCGTCGGGGCTCTCTGCTCCCTCGGCCAGGCAAGCGCGCGGGAGGAAGAGGAAGACGGAGGCCCTGCAGGCAGGCCCCGCTCATCAGTGGCCCAGCCACCAGGCCACGCTGGCAAGTGGAGGCGGGTTCGCCCCCTCTCGCGTCCCCGCGGTGAAGGCGCACTTCGCGTGGGCGCCTTTGACGTCGCCTCGGTCACCCCGTGCGGCCATTCGGCTGGGCCGGCCCACGGCCTATCTGCCGCCCCGTGTGCAGGATAAGGTTAAAACCTTATTTCCTTTTTCTTTTTCCAGTCAGCTTCAAAAATCCATAAACAATTCAAATTAACTTCAAATTTGATGATTCAAATTTCTAGTAGTTTCTAAATTCATTCCCTACCACATGGTGCTACTTGCACATTTTTACAGAAATATTTCTTTCACAAATATTTAGCAAATCCTAATTTTCCATTTCTTTGATAAAATTTAGAAAATCACAGAGAGCCCATTTTTGATCCAAATTCCATGATTCAAAATCCTAGGTGTCTATAAGTTTAAAACTTAGTTTTTGAACATTCTTACTAATACTTTCTGTATCACCTCAAATAATGGTCTATTTCTTCATATATAGCCAACTTTGTTAATTCATAGGAAAATCATTTAAACTCCAAATCCAGTGAAACCAATTCCTAGATGCTTCTAGAGTCATCCTTTGTTGAATGGGTGCCTTTGCTCATTTTTCAAAAATATGTTTCTGTACACTTCTTGCAATTCCATAAACCCCTTGATTCCATCATATTGAAATGTTTAGAAATATCCATTGATCCACTTCCAATGAAATCACTTTGGTCATTCGTCATATGACCAGAGGTATCCAATAAAAGTCAACTTCATATTTTTAGAGCACATTTATTCTTGCCTTGTTGTGTTGCTTATTGTGATTGTTTCCGACGTTAGTTGCCAAAGTAGACGGAGTACTTGGAGAAGGACCAGAAGATCTCAAGACTCTAATGAACCAGGCAAGCAGCCCTTTGACCATGATGAACCATTTTTCACCATAATAGCATTTTTGTTGTTTCATCAAGTGCGTGATATATATCTTGAATGGCAACCTTGCTAGGCTTGCCTCCGTTGCGTACTCCATTGATACTTGCATTGTTCATGACTCTACCCTTGCTTAGAGTTGTGTTGGTGGGTTGTAGAAATATGCTATAGTAGATGGCTACGCAAAGTGGGTCAGGGTTATGCATGGAAAGAAACAAGTATGGGTTGACATACTTGCAAACAGCCCAGTGGGTGCCACTAATGCCCCTGGGAGATGATGATGAACTAGGTCACTACTTGGTGGAGAGGTAGTGTACAGAGGCTCGATAAAAGTGTTGTTTACAGAGACGGATTAGATTTAAGATTTGTCGACTGTCCCAAGCTTACATGCGCAACCACTCTACCCTTATATGGGAAAGGGCATTATTGATTACCTAGGCCGATACTAGCTTGGAGCCCACATTACTAGTGATGAGAGAGTTGTTGGTGCGCTCTCTCAGGACAGGGTCGTGCCAGGTAGGGCGGCCATGACTGTTTTCACAGGGCACCAGATACACCGTTGTGTCCCCTCTCGGATGTTACGATCTCGAGTGAGTCTCGTATGATGTATATCGTGAGGATACGGAACAACGAGTGGACTCCTTGTTAGTGTCGTCTAGGGAAAGATAGTGATCTGGTGCTTACCCCGGGTACTTGAAGTACCGCGGGTCGTGGATGACACGAAAGTTCCCCGGATCTTGTGGGTAAAGTGTGCAACCTCTGCAGAGTGTAAAACTATTCGAATAGCCGTGTCCACGGTCAAGGACAGTTGGGTGGTGCTGCTTAGACTACGTCCATATGTTTCTGACAAACAACACGGTTTGGTAAATCTGTTGACGTGATTCGTGAGGAAGTCACGATGAGCTTGAGTATGAGTTGTTCACAACTCTATCCCGATGTCGATGTCTGTAACCTCCTGATACTTGTTGCAGACGCATTCATATCCTTGATAAATGTTGATCATACTTGCATGAGAAAAACAAGCTTTCCGCAAAAATGCCAAATTAGCAGTAGTGCCTTGCAGAATTATTCTGTTATCACCCTTGGGTTGCTTGCGAGTACATTCAAAGTACTCATTGGCTTGCCACTGGTTATTTTATTGGCCAGGCATGAAAGAACATGATATGAAGAAGAATACTTCGGTGACGAGCATGTGAGCTAGGACGCTTCCCAGTTAGAATGCCTATAGCGTTAAGGCAGATGGCACGGGTCCAAGTTATCGACGAAGATTTTTGCTACGATGCTATACTCAAGACTTGACCATAATGGTCCTACTTGTGTAATACGGTATGTATGGATGTAAGACTCTTGTTATTCAGCTTCTGTGTGTTCAGTGAGCATTGACCTCTGGGATCACTGTACACGTGCACTCGGTGATCACGACTTATGAGTCAGGGTCCCACACGCCAATGTGTAGGGTAACAATCAGAGACGTAAGGGAAAACCGCCCCCTCGATCTGGAAGGTCAGGTCCATCTCTTGAGCAGCTACTCAATGAGCCCTGCCCGAGACACGGCACCCGGGAACGGCCCGCCACCCACTTGTGGAAAGATTGTGCCATTATGAAGGCTTTCAAGAATTCCAACACGTTTGATGGCAATTATGGGTCGGGCGGCGGCTCAGGTGCTGGTGGCTTTCATGGCCCGAGCGGCGGTTCAAATTCTGGCTTCCAGGGAAAACAAGGTGGTTATAATCAACAACAGTCTAGTCAAGGAGGACAGTAGCAGCAGCAGTCAGGTTATCAAAGCCACCCAAAGCAGCTGAATAGTGGGTAGTATCATGTATTCACCACTAGCTTGTGCAAGCGTGACCAGAAACTTCATAAGAGGGCTGTAAACTCTGTTGAACCGGCAGTTCCTCGTTACCGGAGGTTGTCAGAGCAGCCTATTGTATGGAGCACGGAAGATCACCCTCCCTGGGTTGATAATCCGGGTCAGTTAGCTTTGGTGGTGGCGCCTCAGGTCGGTGGATATAAATTCACCAAAGTACTCATGGATGGAGGTAGCAGCATCAATATCCTCTATTATGAGACCTTCCGACGCATGGGTTTGACTGACAAAAATTTGAAGACGTCCAACACCGTTTTCCATGGAGTGGTGCCTGGTAAGTCGGCGTACCCAGTCGGTAAGGTTGAGTTAGAGGTGGCCTTTGGAGATGAGTATGATTCTAGGGCTGAGAAGTTGACCTTTGAGGTGGTTAAGATCAAGAGTCCATATCATGCTTTATTCGGGCGACCGGCTTATGCCAAGTTTATGGCACGGCCGTGTTATGTTTATTTGCAGCTCAAGATGCCGGGTTACAAGGGCACCATCACTGTGCATGGGAGTCGGAAGGTAGCCCTAGAATGCGAAGAGGGCAACGCGGCTTATGCCGAGTCTGTCGGTGCGACGGATGAGTTAAAATTTTATGAAGATAACATTGACCCGGCAGATATGACCTCTCTGAAGAAGCCAACCACAGAGAATGACCCGGCAATGAAGTTCAAGTCGGCCGCTGAAACTAAACTTGTTGATTTCACTCCATGCGACTCATCCAAGCAGTTCAGCATCAGCGCCAACTTGGATCCTAAATAGGAAAGCACGCTCATCGAGTTCATCCGTGAGAACCAGGACATCTTTGCATGGAAGCCTTCTGACATGCCGGGTGTACCGAGAGGACTCGCTGAGCACACTCTTAATATTGATCTGAAGTATAAGCCGGTGAGTCAGTTTCTTCGATGGTTCAACGAAGAATGACGAAAGGCCATTAGAGAGGAGGTCGCCCGGCTCTTGGCGGCTGGATTCATTGTTGAAGTTTTTCACCCAGAGTGGTTGGCTAACCCGGTGCTCGTACTCAAGAAGAACGGCACCTGGCGAATGTGTGTGGATTACACGAACTTAAATAAAGCTTGTCCGGCTGATCCTTTTGCTCTCCCCCATATTGATCAAATCATTGATGCCACAGCGCGTTGTGAGCGTTTGAGCTTTTTGGATGCTTACTCTGGTTATCATCAGATCAAAATGGCAGTTAAGGACCAGGAGAAGACGACTTTCATCACTCCGTTTGGAGCCTTCTGCTATGTGTCTATGCCCTTTGGGCTCAAAAGTGCCCAGGCGACTTATCAGCGGTGTGTACAGAACTGTCTCCACAATCAGATTGGGCGCAATGTTCATGCTTATGTGGATGACATAGTAGTGAAGTCCAGAGAGAAGGAAACCTTGATATCTGATTTAAAGGAGACCTTTGATAATCTCCGGGTTTACAAGATGATGCTTAACCCGGAGAAGTGTGTATTTGGTGTACCTACAGGCAAGCTTTTGGGATTTCTGGTCTCAAACAGGGGCATTGTAGCTAATCCGGAGAAGATCAAGGAAATTACCTCTCTGGCTAAGCCGGCGTGCATCAATGATGTTCAGCGATTGGCGGGTCGTGTCACCGCTTTAAGCCGGTTCATAAGCCGGTTAGGTGAGAAGGCCCTACCGCTGTATCAAATGATGAAGAAAACAGACACTTTTGTCCGGAGCGATGCTGCTAATACTGCCTTTGAGGATTTGAAGATACAGTTATCTGAACCGCCGGTCCTAGCAGCTCCCATTGATCGAGAGCCATTGCTGTTATATGTGGCAGCCAACTCGCGAGCTGTCAGTGTTGCGATCGTGGTGGAGCGCAAGGAGGCTGGCAAGGAGCATCCGGTTCAACGGCCGATTTATTACATCAGTGAGGTGCTCATTGAGTCTAAACAAAGATATCCACATTGGCAGAAGCTTGTTTACGGAGTGTTCATGGCAAGCTGGAAGTTGAAGAAATATTTCCAAGGTCACCCTATCACTGTGGTGAGTTCTGCCCCCTTGGAAGACATAATCCAGAACAGAGAGGCCACAGGACGGATTGCCAAGTGGGCCATTGAGCTTGGGCCTCACGGTCTCAAGTATATGCCACGTACTGCTATTAAGTCTCAGGTCTTGGTGGATTTTATTAATGATTGGACAGAGTTGCAGGCACCTGAGGAGAAGCCGGATAACACATATTGGACTATTCACTTTGATGGGTCCAGGTAGTTAGAAGGCTCGGGGGCTGGAGTAGTTTTAACTTCCCCTCAAGGTGACATATTCTGTTATGTGCTCCGGCTTATGTTTCCTTGTACTAACAATGCAGCTGAGTATGAGGCTTTACTCCATGGTCTCCAGATGGCCAAAGAGATGAATTTGAGCCGGGTAAGGTGCTTGGGCGACTCAAACCATGTGGCTCAACAAGTGTCAGGCAAGTGGGACTCCAAGGATCCCCTTATGGCGGCTTACCATCGCGAAGTTGATGCTGTGGCTGGACACTTCAAAGGTTATCAAGTGGAGCACATTGATCGGAGGAAGAATAAGGCGGCCGATGCCTTAAGCCGGCTGGGATCACAGCGTAAGCCAGTGCCGCCTAACACCTTTCTTGATGTTTTGCATAATCCCTCTGTCAAGTTACCTACAGAAGAAGATCTAGCAGTGCCTGACCCGGAGGCACAACTGGTAGCGGCTCTTCACATCATCCCGGATTGGACAGTGCCTTATTTGGCTTATATGAACCAGGGAGAGTTGCCTGAGGATGAGACCTTGGCAAGACAGATCATCCGGCGGTCCAAGTCCATGACAATCGTTAATGGCGAGTTACATCACTTCAACGTCACTGGGGCGTTTCAACGTTGCGTGTCACCTGCGGAGGGTCAGGAGATACTTCGTGAGATCCATGAAGGCGATTGCGGTCATCATGCCGGCTCAAAATCCCTTGTGGCCAAGACCTTCCGTCATGGGTTTTATTGGCTGACGACTCATGCTGATGCAGAAGATCTGGTCAGCAAATGTGACGGATGTCAGAAGTTCTCACGACGAGCTGATGTGCCGGCTCAAGAATTGAGGATGATTCCAATTACTTGGCCGTTCGCAGTCTGGGGGCTTGACATGGTTGGGCCTTTCAAAAGGTCTAAGGATAAAAAGACGCACCTCCTGGCGGCTGTTGACAAGTTTACAAAGTGGGTTGAGGCGGAGCCAGTCAGTAAGTGTGATGCAGCCACGGCGGTTCAATTTATGAAAAAGGTGATTTTTCGTTTTGGGTTTCCACACAGCATCATCACTGATAATGGTACTAATCTTTCCAAAGAAGCCATGGAAGAGTTCTATCAATGAGAGCATATCCGGCTTGACGTTTCGGCTGTGGCTCATCCTCAATCCAATGGTCAAGCAGAAAGAGCCAATCAAGAGATCTTGAAAGGTATCAAGCCTCGGCTCTTAGTCCCCTTACAGCGGACACCGGGTTGTTGGGTGGAGGAGTTACCTTCCGTACTTTGGAGCATCAACACTACACCTAACAGATCTACGGGTTACACACCTTTCTTCATGGTGTATGGAGCAGAGGCGGTCCTGCCAAGTGACGTCCGTCATGACTCACCCCGTGTGGCGGCTTATGTTGAGGCTGACAATGAAAGAGCTCGTCAAGATGCACTTGACCTGTTGGACGAAGAGTGAGACTTGGCAATAGCCCGCTCAGTGATTTACTAGCAAGACCTGCGCCGCTACCACAGCCGCCGGGTTAGATCCAGAACCTTTCAGGAAGGCGACTTAGTGCTCCGGCTCATCCAGGATCAGTCTGATATGCACAAGCTATCCCCTCCTTGGGAAGGACCCTTTGTGGTCAGCAAGAATTTGAACAATGGGTCATACTACCTTATCGATGTTCGAGAGCACAAAGACTCGCGTAAGTCAGAGGAGGAGACCCGCCGGCCGTGAAATATCGCTCATCTTCGGCCTTATTATACTTGCACCACAGGCTCTAATATGTATATATTTTGACAATGTATATATTAGATAAGGCAATAAAGCAGGACCTCTGTCCTTTTTTCCGCCCTAAACAAGTTTGTGTGTCTTCTTTGTCATGTGGTGGAGACAACCAACAGGGAGCGGGTCACATCTGAATCCGGCTTTTCCTTTGGTCTGGCTTAGGATCATATCTGAATCTAGCCATGATCACCTAGGGGCTTCCTGTTCAAACATAGGTCGTATTCGAACCAAAGAGAACATAGTTGTCGATACCCACTTGATCGGCACACTGCCAAGCCCACTTGGGGGCTTCTTGATCTTATTTGAATCATAGCTTAATCCCTGTGGGTCTAACGTGGATCGTATTCGAATCAGCGTCATTAAACAACTCTTATGGTCACTTGGGGGCTTCCTGTTCAAACATAGGTCATATTCGAACCAAAGAGAACATAGCTGTCGATACCCACTTGATCGGCATCGCCACAGCCACTGGGGGCTATATGATCGTATCTGAATCTTAGCTTAACCCCTTTGGAATAGTTCACTGATCGTATTCAAATCAGAGGCCTTTCAATTTTGTTTTTTATTCATCATGTTATATAAGTGTCAATATTTGACTATCTTGAGACCCTCTTGAAAGTACAATGGAGAGGATTGTAATCCTCCGGGTTAATACTGGTTCCTCGGGTTGTTAAGTACCAGGTGAACTGTTATATACCAATTTTCAGGAGCTAAACTTACCCTCAGGGGTTGGGTTATATAAGCCGGAGAGATAATCACAAGCATCACATGTATATCATTATGATTATGTCTACTAAGTCTAATCGTAAGTTGGTTTTCCTAAAAATTGTTTGGTGTATACTCCAGTTGTCAATACCTTATGTGACCCCCGAGGCGGTAAGTCGCCAGAGGATTTTGTTTGTCTCCTATGCAGGTTAAGGCAGGAAACTTTGTTTAATATATGGGAACTAGAAGATCAATAAAAGATGGAAGTATATAGCAATGGCGGCTTAAGGAAGTACTGAACGCCATAAACATGCGCGAAGGCATGAAAAAAACCAAAGTATTTTCTACCCTATTACAAGACTCCCCGAGTCTAAATGATGACGCATTGTTTGTTCTACGAAGACGTAAGTTTATGACGGTTGGCGGTTTACTCCTGGGGTTGACCTGAAGCTTCTGGGTTATCCTTCTCCACCTCTCCGTCGGCTGCCCTGTCCTGGAAGGTTGATGAGGCCCAGTCAATGCCACTCAAGGCTTCAAACTCAGCTTCATCATCTATTAAACCGGTTGGGTCGACTTCAGGGGCAAAGGTGTGCTTACGAGTTGGAGGGATCGGGATGACTTCATCGTAATGAGGTGTTGGAATCCTCCGGTTCTCGCTATCATAACCCGGCTGATACTTGGTAAGATCAGTGTCGTTCCCAATGAGAGTAGCCACAGGGCGTATGTCTTTCACACAGGCGGTGAAGTCTGCCTCATCGAACAAAGTACCATCCTCCTTCAGACTCGGGTATCCAAGAGAAAGGTTGGCCGGGTCTAGCTCTGGAATCCATGCCTTGGCCCAGCTCAAGGCAGCTATCGCCCCGGCTCTTGTGGATGCCCGGCTTATCTCATGGACTCGCTGAGGTAGCACAGCAAGCCGTTTTAGCACATCTTGCAGGAGATGGGGGACATCATTTGATAAAGCCACAACGGCCAAAGCACGTTGCGACCCGGTGTACAGTTGCTCCACCAGAGTATACACTGCCTTCAGCTTGACAACCATGTTCTGCTTGAGGTTGGTGTTCCTGGGGCCTGCATTATTAGACAAAAGGTGAGCCGGAGGTAATAATTAACATAGTCGTCCAAAGAAGAATTGTGATATTTGAGGTTTGTATCTAGCGACTTACCGAAGATGGCTGAGACCATTTGAGATATCTGGCGCTTTAAGCCGGACAGCTCAGTTTTTGCTTCTGCAAGTGATGCTTCTGCTGTCTCGGCATGGGTCACCAGTAAAGCCTTCTCGTCAGCCCAGGTTTTCTTCCCCGACTCAAAATTCTTCTTCAACTTCTCTTGTTCAGAGACGCTGAATTCAAACTTGGAGTTGGCTTTTTGAATTTCATGTTCCTGGGCTGCCAGGCGGCTCTTCAGGTCAGCAATCTCTGACTCAAATTGACTTATGGTGGCCTACGTTGATGCCGGGTCATAGTCAGGATCATGGTAAATAATATTAAGTCCCAAGCACTTTGCAAGCAAAGGTACTTGACACTTGGGGGCTAATGTATGCTGAAGAATTCTAAATTGCTACGCCGGCTTATGCAAAATAAAGTCCCAAGCACTTTGCAAGCAAATATACTTGGCACTTGGGGGCTAATGCGTATTGCAAGTTCAAAATATCAGGCTACAACCGGGTTAAGTATTTTCTTTTTAAACCGGATAAGCAGTGCTAGACAGTTTTCTAAGTCTACAACATATTTACTCCTAAGCAATAGACTTGGGGGTTGGTACAGTAAGTATGATTGAAAGTAAGGAAGCATAAGTCATACCTCAGATTTTTGCTGTATTTGCTTCACCATGTCAATTTCCAGGTCACGACTTATATGCACCTGGTTGATATAGCCCGAGACGATCTCTCCAATACTCAAATGAGTATAGTCAGTGATGTCCATCTTGGCTTTACGACGTTCTAGCAGATCCTCCTTAGCAGAACACTTGGCAAGAACAGTGGGCCGGGCCGGCTCAACGAACCGAGTCTTGAGAATTTCTACTTCTGGGTCAGTCGTCTTCGCCGGGTTAGGTTCTTCCGGGTTAACAGAACCATCAAGAATATCTTCAGCAGGTGGATCAGAAGTTGGTGCTGGGATATCCCGAGCCGGTTCAGGTGGCGGCTGATGTGTGGAAGAGTCGGGGGCAGCCGTGCCCAGTTTTGGCTCAGTCACTGCAGGGTCTTGGGTCGGTTTATCTTTCTTTGCTTTTTTCCTGGGCTTCACTTGCACACTATGAACAAGGCAGGGAAGTGAGTACAAAAACATGAGTGAGATAATGCATAAGGTAAACAAATCAACATTACCCAGGGGCAGTTTTAAAAGGTGGCATGTTTGACTGCATAGACTCGCCGGAGGAGGGAGAGGTATCCTGATAATTGGAGTCAGATGAATTAAGAGGTTGACGGATTAAACCCGCCAAAGGTGAAAAAAATATAAGTCGGAGATAACCTCATTACGGCGCTTCCTGGTTACGTCAGGTAAGCCGAAGGAGAGTTCTGCATCCTTACTGGTCTGGGTCTGCCTCCGGCTTTCAATTTGCTGTCGCTTCAAAAGAAAGTCGGGATCTTGGTAAGCCAAAGGGTGTGAAAATCTTACTTTCCGGGTTACTCTTCGAATTTTCTGACGCGGCCGAAGCTCGGAGTCGGAGGAGATTATAGTTACCTCTTCCTCGACGGGTTGGCTGTTTCCCGTGTCTTCCTGAAAGGGGAATAATGTCAGTAAGGTAATGATAAAGAGTAAGGGAAGTTGAAAAGTTACCTCTTCTTCATTGTCATCGGAGTCATCAAGTTGGAACATCTCGGAAGCGCTTGGCTTCCTTTTCTTTGAAGTGATAGGCTTGGCGGTTTTTCTTCCGGCTCTCTTAGCCGCCCTATCTTGTTTGGCCGCCTCATGATCACACTGGACCTTCCAGAAATTGTCGTTTGCCTGTAAAGGATCATAAAAAGTTATGAGTAAAAATAAGGTATAACATAGTAAAAGGTAATCATCGAGGCTGATGACTTACTGTAGGGGCCGGGTTCCTCTTGCAGAAGGGCAGTAAGCCAAAAGCATTACTGGTCACTGTGCCCTCTTTCAACAAGGACTGGGTTGTAGCCTCCACCACGTCATCGGGTAAGTCGTCAGAACTATGACGCTGAGGATCATCCTTCTCGCCTGAGTAAGTACACATTAAGCCGGGACGGCGGCTTAACGGAATCACTCTCCAAGCGACCCAGACTCTGACCAGGTTCATGCCATCTAAGCTGTTCCCCAAAAGAGCTTTGATTTTCTTGATAGTGGGGGTGAGTTGGAGACGCTCAACGGCAGTTAACTTGTCTGGCAACGGATGGTTGGATTCAAGGCGCAAGGCGCGGAAGCCGGGCAGCGGGTTTTCACCAGCCGAAGAAGTGTCCTGGCAGTAGAACCATGTCTGGTTCCAGTCCTTTGCATGACTCGGCAGTTCAGCATAAGGGAACAGGCAGTCTCTCCGCCTCTGAATTGATATGCCACCAAGTTCCAGGCTGGGCCCATTGGCACGTTCATTCTGCCGGTTTAAATAGAACAATTCTCTGAAAAAAAGTAGGCTGGGCTCTTCTCCAAGGTAGACCTCACAGAAGACTGGAAAGTTGTAGATATTTGACACGGAATTGGGCCCGATGTCTTGAGGTCTTAAGTCAAAGAAGTGCAAAACATCTCTAAAGAATTTTGAACCAGGTGGAGCAAATCCCCGGCTCATATGATCCGTAAAAACTACTACCTCCCCTTCTTTGGGACGAGGTTTCTCCTCGGACGGGCCAGGGGCACGATAAGACATGATCTCCTTCTTGGGTAAATGGCCAGACTTCACAAATTCAGACAATTTGCTCTCTGTGACAATGGACGGGACCCAGTTGCAGGCCACAGGAGCCTTGGGAGCCTTAGGCGCCATGGTGTAAGTGGAAGCCTGTGATAAAGTAAAAACTCCGGTTTAACACTTAACCCGGAGGAGAGCATTTTTAATATATTCAAGGTGGCGGCTTAAGAAGGGGCCTAATGACATATATGTGATTATGCAATAATGTTTAAACCGCTGCAGGTATCAAAGGTAATTAAAATTTTCTTAAATCGCCAGAAGCAAGCGGTGCTGATAGCCGGTGTTGTCTTAAACCGGTCACATGGACTACTATGGCTAAAACAGATTCAACAGATGCAATTTTTGGCTAAGTGTGAGACAAACAGGTTTCACAAGTTGCAATTGTTATTTTGGATCAAACGGTCGCTCTAGAAACAAAAATTTCTAGACCTAAACAGGGCAGAGAAGTTCATGCATTCGAAGATGGCTTCCAAACAAAGGATATGAGATCTGTTTTTGTACAAAATAGGCACAAACAAGTACCACAACAGTTCTATGTTGTTTTACAATCTAAAACAGTGCGTTGGAGGTGAAAACTAAAAGGGTTGGCATCGGGCGGCGATGAACGCCGACGAACTCAAAACAGTTCCAATGCAGATCTGAGGAAGGAAAGAAGAGGAACTCACATATGCGGATGAGCTGCGGAGGGTCGCCGTCGTTTTCTGGTCAAAGTCAGGTTGATGCAGCGGACTGAGTCGTTGAAGACGAGGAGTTCGGCGGTGGCGGCGGAGCTCGAGCAGCAGAGAAGGGAGTGCGAGGAGGAAGACGACTGAAGGAAATGGGAAAGACCTAGGTCGCATATATTTATAAGGAGGGGCCAACCAAGACGGCGCGAGAAACGAGGAGACGGAGTATCATTATCCAGCGACCCGATGCCTCGGTTTTCGGGATGGTCAGTAAAGGCAAAGATCTATTGAAGATATGATGGAATAAAATAGGGATTTAATTAAAAGATGATGTCACGGTGGGTTAACCCGGACCTAGAAGATGACGTCACAACGGGTTATGACCTTTTCACGGATAGAAGACAGAAGGACTGGTTGTTAAGGTATTTTAAGATTGACATGAACCGGTTCAAATCAATCTGGGGCCTAATGTTGGGGATATAACTATTTGTGTAATCCGCCCAGGAGGGGCCGGGTTATGCAAAGAAGACTCATTAGAAAGAAGCCCAAGACCAAGCATGAAGATGGCGGTTCATAGGGTCTAAGGCCCACGGGCGGCTTAAGGCCCATAGTGACAAACCGCCATGATGGCATGCCTTGTAACATAAGGTAGAAGTAACTAGTCACCGAGCCGGACACTGTTTATGAGCCGGCCGGGACTCTGTAGGCCGCAGGGCGTCAACCCGTGTATATGAGGGGACGACCCGCCGGCGGCTTAGGGCAAGAAACATCCAATCGAGAACCGGGCATAGCATATCTCGCTCCCTGGTCATCGAAACCTCAAGCAATACCAACCCAACTAGACGTAGGCTTTCCTTCACCATAAGGGGCTGAACTAGTATAAATCTCTTGTGTCCTTTGTCCCGATTAACCCCTTTAAGCTTCCTAGTTGCGAAGGCTCCACGACTAAGTCCTTGCAAGAGGACATCTGCCGTGACAATTCCATGACACCGATGACAAAGGGAACAACGTATGTTGTTATGCGGTCTGACTGATAAAGATCTTCATAGAATATGTGGGAGCCAATATGAGCATCTAGGTTCCGCTATTGGTTATTGACCGGAGACGTGTCTCGGTCATGTCTACATAGTTCTCGAACCTGTAGGGTCCGCACGCTTAAAGTTTCGACGACAGTTATATTATGAGTTTATGTGTTTTGATGTACTGAATTAGTTCGAAGTCCCGGATGAGATCGGGGACATGACGAGGAGTCTCGAAATGGTCGAGACGTAAAGATCGATTTATTGGACGACTATATTCGGACATCAGAAAGGTTCCGAGTGATTTGGGTATTTTTGGGAGTACCGGGGAGTTACGGGAATTCGTATTGGGCCTTAATGGGCCATATGGGAAAGGAGAAAAAGGCCTCAAAGGGTGGCTGCACCCCTCCCCATGAGCTGGTCCGAAATGGACTAGGGAGGGGGCGCCCCTTCCTTCCTTCTCCTTTTCCCTTCCCTTTCCTTCCGTCCTACTCCTACTACTTGGAAGGGATCCTAGTTCTACTAGGAAAGGGGGAATCCTAGTCCCGGTGGGAGTAGGACTCCCCTAGGGCGCGCCAAAGAGAGGGCCGACCCTCGCCCTCCTCCACTCCTTTATATACGGGGGCAGGGGGGCACCCCAGAGACAACAATTGATTGTTTGATCTTTTAGCCGTGTGCGGTGCCCCCCTCCACCATAGTCCACCTCGATATTACTGTAGCGGTGCTTAGGCGAAGCCCTGCGTCGGTAGAACATCAACATCTTCACCACGCCGTCGTGCTGACGAAACTCTCCCTCAACACTCGGCTGGATCGGGACGTCATCGGGCTGAACGTGTGCTGAACTCGGAGGTGCCGTGCGTTCGGTACTTGATCGGTCGGATCGTGAAGACGTACGACTACATCAACCGCGTTGTGCTAACGCTTCCGCTTTCGGTCTACGAGGGTACGTGGACAACACTCTCCCCTCTCGTTGCTATGCATCAACATGATCTTGCGTGTGCGTAGGAATTTTTTTTGAAATTACTACGTTCCCCAATAGTAACTCGTCTTTGTAGATGTTGCACAACATAGTGATTGCGTCAAGCATCTAAATATATAAGAATGTGCTGCAAGTTTAGTAGATTATGATGTATAACTGCAGTACTGCACTTACTTGATATAAGGTAGTATCTCATGACAGTTATTCAACACATACCAAACCATTTTGTCCAAATATTTAGGTTTGTCCTCTTGCCGACTCTTCCCTGTAACTCGAACAGTATAATCGAAAACATTGAGCCCGGGATTGTCTTCACCCACATCTTTGCTAAGCTGATAAGCTGTTTCAATGTATTTTGAGCAGAATGTCAACGCTTCTGTAGCAATGTAGGCCTCTGCAATGGAACCCTCGGGTCTAGCTCTGTTCCTAACATAGCCCTTGAAAGTTCCTAGCCACCTTTCAATAGGGTACATCTAGCCATACTGTACTGGACCTCTAAGTAGTGCCTCATCACGTAGATGAACAGCCAAATGCACCATCACATCAAAGAAGTCTGGAGGATATATCTTCTCAAGGTCGCATAGGATAGTTAGTATCTTGTCTCTAAGACACTCCAAACCATCTATCCTGATATTCGACGACAGTTATATTATGAGTTTATGTGTTTTGATGTACTGAATTAGTTCGAAGTCCCGGATGAGATCGGGGACATGACGAGGAGTCTCGAAATGGTCGAGACGTAAAGATCGATTTATTGGACGACTATATTCGGACATCAGAAAGGTTCCGAGTGATTTGGGTATTTTTGGGAGTACCGGGGAGTTACGGGAATTCGTATTGGGCCTTAATGGGCCATATGGGAAAGGAGAAAAAGGCCTCAAAGGGTGGCTGCACCCCTCCCCATGAGCTGGTCCGAAATGGACTAGGGAGGGGGCGCCCCTTCCTTCCTTCTCCTTTTCCCTTCCCTTTCCTTCCGTCCTACTCCTACTACTTGGAAGGGATCCTAGTTCTACTAGGAAAGGGGGAATCCTAGTCCCGGTGGGAGTAGGACTCCCCTAGGGCGCGCCAAAGAGAGGGCCGACCCTCGCCCTCCTCCACTCCTTTATATACGGGGGCAGGGGGGCACCCCAGAGACAACAATTGATTGTTTGATCTTTTAGCCGTGTGCGGTGCCCCCCTCCACCATAGTCCACCTCGATATTACTGTAGCGGTGCTTAGGCGAAGCCCTGCGTCGGTAGAACATCAACATCTTCACCACGCCGTCGTGCTGACGAAACTCTCCCTCAACACTCGGCTGGATCGGGACGTCATCGGGCTGAACGTGTGCTGAACTCGGAGGTGCCGTGCGTTCGGTACTTGATCGGTCGGATCGTGAAGACGTACGACTACATCAACGCGTTGTGCTAACGCTTCCGCTTTCGGTCTACGAGGGTACGTGGACAACACTCTCCCCTCTCGTTGCTATGCATCAACATGATCTTGCGTGTGCGTAGGAATTTTTTTTGAAATTACTACGTTCCCCAATAGTAACTCGTCTTTGTAGATGTTGCACAACATAGTGATTGCGTCAAGCATCTAAATATATAAGAATGTGCTGCAAGTTTAGTAGATTATGATGTATAACTGCAGTACTGCACTTACTTGATATAAGGTAGTATCTCATGACAGTTATTCAACACATACCAAACCATTTTGTCCAAATATTTAGGTTTGTCCTCTTGCCGAC
Source organism: Triticum urartu (assembly GCF_003073215.2). Taxonomy (NCBI): domain Eukaryota; kingdom Viridiplantae; phylum Streptophyta; class Magnoliopsida; order Poales; family Poaceae; genus Triticum; species Triticum urartu. The sequence continues at coordinate 387,500,499 of NC_053027.1, read as the reverse complement.
TCTTCCCTGTAACTCGAACAGTATAATCGAAAACATTGAGCCCGGGATTGTCTTCACCCACATCTTTGCTAAGCTGATAAGCTGTTTCAATGTATTTTGAGCAGAATGTCAACGCTTCTGTAGCAATGTAGGCCTCTGCAATGGAACCCTCGGGTCTAGCTCTGTTCCTAACATAGCCCTTGAAAGTTCCTAGCCACCTTTCAATAGGGTACATCTAGCCATACTGTACTGGACCTCTAAGTAGTGCCTCATCACGTAGATGAACAGCCAAATGCACCATCACATCAAAGAAGTCTGGAGGATATATCTTCTCAAGGTCGCATAGGATAGTTAGTATCTTGTCTCTAAGACACTCCAAACCATCTATCCTGATATTCCTACTGCAGAGTTCCCTGAAGAATTGTCCCAACTCTGCAACTGCTCTATATAAGTCAGGGCGGCCCTATCCTCTAAGGATAACAGGTAAAACCCTTTGAAGTAGGACGTGGCAGTCATGAGTTTTAAACCCTTGTACCTTGTTTCCATCTGCACTGACTCTCCTTTCAGGGTTGGAAGCAAATCCATGTGGGAATCTCACACGTGACAGGACCTCGTAGAATTCTTTTCTTTTTACCTTGTCCAAGACGTACACAGCTAGTGCCATATCCCGTGGTTTATCTTCATCTTGCACCTGCAAATCCTTTCTGATACCCAGGTGTGTCAAATCAATCCTAGATTTTAAGGTATCTTTCGTCTTGTCTTCAATATTAAGAAGTGTGCCGATAATGCTGTCACATATATTTTTCTCGATGTGCATCACATCAAGATTATGCCACAGATCCAAATCTTTCCAATACTCCAAGTCCCACAAAGTGGACCTGCGGGTAAACAATAATCTCTCTTCTACCCTGCCACGCTTCCTTTTCCCGCTACCAGTACCAAGATGGTTTCCTGGTGTAATATGCCTGACCTTCTCTAGTTCCACTTGCAACTCATCGGCGGTGAGCCTCTTTGGCGCATCACAGTTTTCATGCTTTGCATTGAACACATGTCTTCGGTATTTTCTAGGATGCGGCTTGTCCTTGGCAAGGAAACGGCGGTGTCCAATGTAACAGATCTTGCTAAGTATTGCGTATGATAGCGGATTCCTATCACAGTGAACACATGCATTGTAACCATGTGTCGTTCACCCTGACATAGTGCCCAAAGCCGGATAATCATGGATGCACCAAATTATAACAGCACACAGAAAGAAATCAGCTGGTGGGCTGCTATATAGGTCTCGAGTGAGAACACCCTTCCATAGCTGTTGAAGTTCCTCCACAAGAGGCTCCATGAACAAATCAAAATCCTTTCTAGGAATTTTTGGACCTGGGATGAGCAAGGCCATCATGTAGTTTGATTCTTTGGTGCAGACATTTGGAGGCATGTTGTAAAGGATAACAAGCACTGGCCACATGCTATATGTGGCGCTTTGGTGGCCAAATGGGTTAAATCCATCTGAAGCTAAGCCAAGTCTAATGTTTCTCGGGTCAGTAGCAAACTCTTTGTGTTTATCATTGAAGCTTTTCCACTCACTACCATGAGATGGATGGCTCATTACATTCTGATCTCTGTACTCCTGGTTCCTAGAATGCAACAGTACATCCTCTCTTGTTTCAGCATCATGAAACAACCTTTGCAATCTTGGTGTAATTGGAAAATGTCTCAGAACATTATGAGGAATCCTCTTCACATCATCGCCATCTTTCCATCTTGATGATTTGCATTTCGGGCATTCACTTAAGTTGGCATAATCCTTCCGGAACAGAACACAATTATTCTTACAAACATGGATCATATCATATCCAGTTCCAACTGCACGAAGGAAATTCTTCATTTTACTGTAGGTGTGTGGCAGCTCAAATGCATCTGGGAAAGATTCACGGAAAGCAGCCAACAACACATTGAATGATTTGTTGGTCATCCGCTCAGATGTCTTCACCTGAAGAAAGGTGACCATAGCTGAGAATATTGACAGCTTATTTCCTGGGATGACAGCAACGTTGCATTTTTCCAACATGCGGGCCCACCGTTTTTCTTCTGCAGGTGAAAGTTCACGGAATGCACGAGCATTTCGTAGTATTGTTTCAATGTTGGTCAAACTCACTGGCTCCGCCACCACCACCTCCTCCTCCTCTTCCACCTGAGCATCAGGCAGATCAAGATGGTGATCTGCTGCTTCCACGTAGTCAATAACATTGACGTTCACAGCTTCACCATGATGAACCCACCTAGTATATGTGACCGACATCCCATACAAGTGTAGATGATTTTGCACAGTTGACTGGGGTCTTGTAACTGAATTCATACAACTGCTACACGGGCAGAGCACATCTGATCTCGGACCACCATACTCAGCTTTGATAAAGTTCATGAAGTTTTCAACCCCCTCGACATATGCAGCGGAGAATCTTCGAGCAGAAGTTATCCAAGTCCTGTCCATCTGTTAGACATACAAATTAGTTCTTCTACTAGATATTATAGGAAAAACATATATGCTTTTTTATGAAGTCCAGAAAAAAATATCTAGGTCGATGTCTAAAGCTATGGCAAGATATTTTGACGAGCAGATCTAAGTAACGAAATATATGTAAAGCTAATTCAGCAAACAGATTTGAGTGCCAAATTATGGCAGGCTGTTTCAGCAGTCAATGAGGCCGAGCACACAACCATCAAACTATCGAAGGCCATCGCAGCAACAAAGATCGAGTATAAAACGGTGTAGAGCTATTTCACCTAACAGATTGGCTACTAGACCATGGCAATCTATGTCACAATAAATATATGGTAGGATATTTTAGCAACTAATCGGCCTTGGCATGCCATCTCAACTAAGCAGATTGAGTGCAGAACAGGGCAAGGAAGCTTCTTAAGCAGAGCATATTGATAGTAAACTACTTCGGCAAATAGTGAGATTAATAGCGTCTATCAGCTAACATTCAGCGCTACACCGACATGAACGGGGCCTCAGTCTAGAATGCGCGTTCCGTGGGAGAAGCTGACCGCCGTGCGTCTCCACACGAACGTCGCCAGCGGTGGCGGTGCTGACCGCCGTGCGCCTCCACAAGAACGTAGCCAGAGGTGGCGGCGCGGCTAGAGGACGGCAGTCTACGAGAGCGTACTGTGGGAGCGAGAGGATCACCGAACCGCGGCGCCGACGTATCGGCGCGGCGGGGAGGGTGGCTTGGGGGGGGGGAAGGGGGGGGGGGGGGGAGGGGGGGGGGGGGGGTGGGGGGAATATTATTGGCTAGTTGGCCGAAGGGCGGTTGAATTGGATTTGGGGGTAATTTTTGGGTGTGGGGGGAGGATTTTCACGCGGTGGGTGGGGGGAGTTTGGCGCATGGTCGATTTCTCCAAGTGCAGTCCCACGTGTCAGTGAAGAGGCAAGCCGAAGCACGTTCCGTTTGCGTGAGCCATGTGCAGGACCGAACGTGTGTGGGGTGCAATGCGACCGCGACAGGAGTGCTGTGAGTGTACCGCTTTTTTCCTTTTAAACTAGGTGCTTCGCCCGCTAAAAAAAATTGTTGCTTCGCGCGATCTATTTATACTACTACTAGTAATCCGGTAATCCCGACTAAAACAGCGCGGCCGGGTCTTTTCCCGCGCGATATGCTGGGAGGTTGGCTTAGTTGGGTTTTTAGGACGAGTAATGCTACACCTACGTAATCCCAGTTACGTAATTAACGTAATGTGAAACGTGTGAGCTGTTGATTGTAGATTGGGGGGAGGGAGGGGCCCACCACCATGAAAATCAGGGGAGGAGAGAGAGAGGCAATTTACGTTAACCCTTTCGTAGGTTCCGTAGATGTAGAAAGATGTGAAATGCGTGAATGTGTAGTGGACGTACTATTGGAGTGCCTAAGATAATTTGTGTATGTATAGACCCTATGTGTTTATTTTACTTTGCATGTTAGATTTGTCTCGGTTCAATTAAAAGCAGAGTTGGTGATGATGGTGTGCCTGTCATCCTGCAATATAGGCCGTCCGATCTATATCTAACGGATAGGAAGGAAACTATGACAATTTACCCGCACTCCTCCCCACATTTGCAGATAAGGCTTTCCCCCGTTCATCCTTTTCTCCCACAAGATCTTTATCTTCCGTGCAACGCACGGGCATCTTGCTAGTACTCCTACAATATGTATATTATTGTGAAAGTTCATATACACCGGCCGAGATTAATGCAAACACGGCAGATTTTCATTACATTTCGAACTTTTATAGGACAAAAAAAAAAAGAAACCTGGCCCTAAACCTATTCTACGGTGGTGACCGACGTCCTCCATCTGTGATCTCCATGTACGGGGGCGGGGTTCAAGACCCGTGAAGTGAAGGTGCGGTCTCCGACGAGGAAAAGTAGAACACGGGAGACGGTCCGGCCAGTTGGCACACCATGCCCTGCCGCCTCCCATGCCCTACTCATCCTCGGAGGAGTCCCCGACCTTGGCGGTGCTGGATGTTGGACGGCGGAAAGTAGGATGCGTGGCTGACGGTGCTCCCGTCGTCGGCCGCCAGCGTGGCCACCACTTGTGCGGCGACTTGAGCGAGGGCGGCGACCTCGAGCTCCATCCCCGCTTGCGGTCATGGCGGATGTGGTTCCAGGTAGGAGGACGATGCGCTATGGTGTGGAGGTTAGCTGGGCGTTGCCTCTTTAAGTAGCGCATTCCGGTGAGGCCAAGCGTCCTGCTGCGTCATTATGTCACCGGAGTTGGTTCCTCGGGCACCGAGCCTCTAAACGATGGCATACAGACGGACGGCATGAATGCGGGCAGCTGGCACCGGCTGGGAACGCACCATGTGACGGCGCAAGGGATGAGGGTTTTTGGTGTGCCAGGGTAGTCAGCTGCTGTCGTGGCAACGCTGGAGATGCACTTTGCTCACATGCAATCGACGCATGTCATTGAAAAAGCAAGACGACCCGGCATGGTGTTAGGTCCAGAGGATGCAGTTGGCCGCACTACACCACTCCGCGGACACGTCGCGGCGCTCCATGCATCCTCGACGAGCCGGGTGTTGGGGTGTGTTGGGATTGTGGCCAAAGTGCATCTTACCAAAATTTTGGTCATGACCCAAAGATTGGTCTTTGTTTGGATGGTTGCCATTTTTTTGGCATGCCAATGAACTCTAGCCAACTCTAGTTCATTTTTTTTGCCAATGTCGGCCAAATCATGGGCAATCAATACCTCAACCAAAATTTTGGTCATGACCCAAAGATTGGTCTTTGTTTGGATGGTTGCCATTTCTTTGGCATGCCAATGAACTCTAGCCAACTCTAGTTCATTTTTCTTGCCAATGTCGGCCAAATCATGGGCAACCAATACCTCAACCAAAATTTTGGCTACCCAATGCTTTGATGGGGCAACCTTGGGCACAAACCAAGCATACCGTTGGTCGTGCCACATCACTAACGCCACCCTCGGCACACTGAAACCGACCGTGTCTAGCGATGATATGAGTGTGTCGCTCACCGCGGTCGCCGTGTCCAGAGGCGGTGCTGGAGCTGCGCCCCGTTGTTGGCCTCAGCGACTCACATGAACGGTTGTCGGTGGCAAGGAGGTCGTGGGCCAGCTCCTCCATTGGACTAGTCTGCGCTACATCATCCCGACAGGTGTGCCCCACATGTCGGTTTCCCTGTTTTCCCGGCCATATTCGAGCGTCAGTGCTCCGAGTTACGCATTAGGCCTTTCACTATGTAGGCAAAGCGAGACAACTTATTGTTTATTTGAGCTGTTCAAGTATAACCATGTGGCGTTTGCTTATTTCTCATTCCTCTCCAACCCTCTTCTCCATCGATCATGCGCCCTCCAGTCGAGTCCATCCTCCCGCATGACTCATTTGAACATTACACCGAGTATCATTCACATGTCCCACCCTAGTCCTCTTTCAATAGATCTCCGGACCCCGAGATGAAATCGGGAGGGAACGAGTGGGGCCACGTGATACCTAAGGCGGATTCAAAATTTTGAACCGGTGATCATAGCATCCGCAAATCATATATAAAGGGTATTCAATGTTCGTTTCGTTTTTGAACGTACAATATACTCCCTCCTATCCTTTCTAGTTTACATATAAGTTTTATGTGTAGTCAAAGTATCTCTACTTTGATCAAAAAGGTATCAACATTCAACAACGCCCAATCAATATTGTTAGATTCATACGTACTCCTAGATTTGTACTCGAGATGGTTTCCAATTTGACTATTGACAAGATTAATAGTACATGAGATGTATAATGTGAAAATTATATCATTGGAAACTCCTTTCACATACGAATTTGACCGTATGCTTTGTGTAAGTTGCATGTCATATATTATTACTCTAACATTTGGTCAAAGTTAGCCTCGAAAAATGCATTAGACCCTGTATGCTTTGTGTAAGTTGCATGTCATATATTATTACTCTAACATTTGTGTAAGTTGCATGTCATATATTATTACTCTAACATTTGGTCAAAGTAGTATAGTGGAAGTGGATCCTCTAACGTAGGTATCCCTGCCTTACCCTCCCTTTCGGTCAGTTACTGGCGGACCCCATGCTTGCTAGGCCCCGCATGTCAGTTACTCAATGGGTTCGGCCACTTCAGGGGATCCTCATCCGTAGTATACTCCCTCTGTTTTTATTTACTACACATAAAACAGAGGGAGTGGTGGTATAATAAATGATGCGGGCGGGGGAGGGGGAGGGACGTCGGTTTGCTCTCAACTGCGGTCCCACAAGCGAGCGAAAACGCAAGACGAAGCGCGTTCCATTCGGTGAGCGACGTGGAGGATCCAGCATGCCGGGCTGCAACGCGAACGCGACAAGAGCGATGTACAGTCAAAACTGATTGACCGGTCATCACCAAAACCACTATTCACACCAGAACCTTCGCTGCTCGGCCTACGCTAGCCACTGCCCTAAAACCACACCAAATCTCCAGCCCATTCCCCCACCTTTCGATCCCGTAGCACGCATCAAGCATCCCCTAGTTCACCGGAAAGCCATGGTGCGCCGCAAGATCACTTACTACAAGATGCTGACGTCGGAGCGCCGCACAGAATCGCGGCGGCGGTCGGTGCCACAGACCTCCGTTCCCAAGCTCGCTTTGCGGCGGGCCAATCCCCGAGTTCTTTGGAGCCAAGCTACGAGGAGGAGGAAGCCGATCCAATGTTCATGGCGGAGGTCGCGACGCAGAAGGCCCCCGATGGGTATGAGACGATGGACGTCGACTTCGTGCCGGCGTCCGAGTCCCCCATGGTGTAGGCGGACCAGTGGTTCAACATGGCGATACTAAAGGAGGACCGGGAGGCAGAGGCTCAACTCGACGGGGAGCGCGCGCATGCCGCTGCCATCGAGGCTCTCTTGCAGGCGGAACCGGATGTCATGGATGTGAACCGGGCGGCGGAGGCTCAACTTGAGGCAGAGCGCGTAGATGCTGCTGCCATCGAGGCCCTCCTGCAGGCGGAACCGGACGTCCTGGACATGAACCGGGTGGCAGAGTCGACGCAGAGCGCGCGGATGCCGCTCTCATCGACACCCTCCTGCAGGCGGAACCGGACGTCCTGGACTTGAACCGGGCGGCGGAGGCTCGACTCGACGCGGAGCGCGCTGATGCCGCTGCCATCGAGGCCCTCCTGCAGGCGGAACCAGACATCCTCGACTTGAACCGGGCGGTGCTCTCATTCGTGCAGAGCGCCCGCACGCTCCGCTTGAACGAGTAGCTGGAGGCCGAGGACAACCATGGTGCGGAGACACACGTCGGCAGCGACGGCTGGTTCGCGCCGGCAGCCAAAGACGACGAGGCCGTCTCTTTCTGCGAGCAGTGATAGTTTTTATTTATGTTGTTTTTATGGATCTTTTGCTGTGTAAAAACATATATTTGTTATGCAAGTCGCTTGACTTGGGTCAGTCTACCATTTCAGGCGGCTGGATGAATATCCTACGTCTCCTAACCCTTCTTTCCTTCTTCCTCACTGTCGGTGTCAAAACCGGCGGATCTCGGGTAGGGGGTCCCGAACTGTGCGTCTAGGCGGATGGTAACAGGAGACAAGGGACACGATGTTTTTACCCAGGTTCGGGCCCTCTCGATGAGGTAAAACCCTACTCTTGCTTGATTAATATTGATGATATGGGTAGTACAAGAGTAGATCTACCATGAGATCAAGGAGGCTAAACCCTAGAAGCTAGCCTATGGTATGATTGTTGTTCTTCCTACGGACTAAAACCCTCCGGTTTATATAGACACCGGAGAGGGCTAGGGTTACACAGAGTCGGTTACAATGTTAGGAGATCCACATATTCGTATCACCAAGCTTGCCTTCCGCGCCAAGGAAAGTCCCTACCGGACACGGGACGAAGTCTTCAATCTTGTATCTTCATAGTCCAGGAGTCTGGCCAAAGGTATAGTCCGGCTATCCGGACACCCCTAATCCAGGACTCCCTCAGTAGCCCCCGAACCAGGCTTCAATGACGACGAGTCCGGTGTGCAAATTGTCTTCGGCATTGCAAGGCGGGTTCCCCTCCAAATTCCGTGTACCTGTTGAATAATGTCCGGTTTCTTGTAAATGTTGTGCTCCTTGGCTTCTACGCCCAATAATGGTCGTCCTCCACGTGTCAAATGAATACGAAAAGTCTAGGTGTTTTTACATTCACACCCCTAGCCGCGTAAATGAGCCGCCTATTTAAAGGGACGAGGATTTAGATCCAAACCACACCTTCTCCCCTCCGCGAGTATTCATTAGAGCGCATCCGACAAAGGTCCATCCCACCATGGCCAGCCGTCGCAACTCCTCCTCTCGCCCTTCCAGCCCTCAGCCTGGAGATTGGGAGAGATGCTCCATCCCGCACAGCGAGCTAGTGACGCTCCAGACCAAGGGATTTCTCCCCCGGCCTATATGGTCCCGGTTCGAGCCGGACTTGCCACCTATAATGGCGGAGAGCAAGCGGAGAGTGCCCCCAGTCCCTCCAAAGGAGAGCGGGTATGCCTTGTCCCTTATTTAATAAGAGGGCTTGGATTTCCAATTCATCCGTTTCTCTGGGGGCTCCTGGAGTTCTATGACCTCCAGCTACACAACCTCACGCCTGCCTCCATATTGCATATCGCGGGCTTCGTAGCCCTCTGCGACCTGTTTTTGGGTGTTGAGGCTCATTTCGCGCTGTGGAAGAGGCTATTCTGCCTGGTGCCCCGTTCTCAGGAGGGTTCAATATATCAAGTGGGCGGAGCCGAAGTGTGGCGCATCGCCGGGACCGGATATCTATCCGGAACCCCAAAGAAGGTGTCCGAGAATTGGCCTTCGGAATGGTTTTATATAGAGGACGTCCCGTTGCCGGATCCTGTTCGGATCGGCCTCCCTGAGTTCGACACTGCTCCCCTGAAGAAGCGCCTAAGCTGGCATCCACGGAGCCCTCAGAGGGAAAGTGACAAGGACGTCCTTTAGCTGATGGACCGGATAAAATTATTAGCTCATTCCGGACTCACCATGATCGGAGTCATGGCCGCATGCATCATGCGGGGGGTGCAGCCGCTTCAGTATAGAGGCCACCCCAAGTGGGACTTCAACAGGGAGGATGATGCCACCCGTCACGGCCGTAAGGGGCCAGACCTGGCTGCCGCTCTAATAAAGATCTTGTCCGCTTTGTACAAGGGAGAGGTGGAGCAATTTCTCCGCGTCAACCCACAGGGTGGATTTACTATGTACAATCCTCCGAGTTGGGTAAGTGGACACTGTTACTTGCCCATCCATTTTATATTCCCATCGTTTAAGTATATAGTCTAACGACTTCAATGCAGGAACTGCGCCAGGCTGTTAAAGAAATAAACAACCCTCCTCCACAGCCCGAGGATCCAGGACGGTCCCTCGACCTGGCCTCCCAAGAGGATCCGGACTTATCTGTGGAGCTGATTGATGGAGTGTTCCATCAATTGAGCAAGGACAATGCCTTGGTGGCCATTACGGCCGATTACCCAGGGCTAATCCCGGCCTCCCAGGTAACTAAGACCAAAGTCCCAGCACCTCGAAAAGGGATCCACCCTCGCGTGTTTTCAGTTTCCTGATTACAACCGTGTTTTGCAGGGGAGGTTTTTGAGACGGGAGGCCGAGCCTGCGGCGACAAGCCAACGAGGGGCTGCAGGGCCACGTGGGCAGAAAAGAAGTGCAGTCCGGACCGAGGCGTCGGCGCAAAGGTATAGCGCGCCCTCTTATTCCCAGGTGTTATTCCTTCGAGGCATATTAACACTCATGCTCTCTTCAGGACAAAGAGACCTCGCCGGACTATATCCGGAGAAGCTGCCAATCGCGCCTCCACCAGCCAGGCTCCAAAGCCTGGTCTGGAGGCAGAGGCGAACACGAGGCACGCACCGGACGCTCCTCCAACAGAGGATGCGGACAGACTATCAGCCACCAATTCCGAGGTGGAGAGTGCCATGAACCACAGGCGTCGCTGGACAGTTCTTCGCGACGCTTGTTTCTCCCAGTAGGCGTTGGATGCCTTCAATTTGGGAGATGCGTACCTCCGTGCCACTCAAAATGGCCTAGCCAGAGCCACGGAGCAATATGTAAAAGACATACGGGTGAGAAAATTTAATGGTTATACATATCAATAGCCCCCGAGACTTGAAACAGTTAGAAGAACTGATTTAAGGATCATTTAATAATGGAGGGTATTGCGGAAAAGAATACCCAATTGTCCCAGGAGCTAGAAGAGTGCAAAGCCCAACTTGAGGCCGCACTAGCCGCGACAGGGGAGCCCAAGGAGACCCCCGTTGGTAATATATGCTTCAAAAAGATAAGTATTTTGTGAAGTGCAGCGTGTGTGCAAATCTGACAAACGAAATTGCAGATGGTGCCGGATTTGATCCGGAAAAGCAACAACTCCTACGCCAGTTAAAGGCTGGTGAGAGCGTCCTAACAAAGGTGAGGCGGGAGAAGAATGATCTCCAAGATGCCAACACCAAGCTGGGCGTTGAACTGAAAGATGTTCGTGCCCAGCTGTCGGACTCCGTTAAGGAGAATCAGCGGCTTCGGCACGACATATTTAGTAAGTGCTTAAACGAACCTTTGAAAAAAAGAGTTCGGCGAGGAAGTCGACTAATAGAGTAATGTCTGTAGGTGTGCTAACAGTTCGTCCTGCAGAGGAGATGCCCGGTTCTACGGGTGACCTTCTTCCCGAGCTCTCGCAACTGTACGAGCGAGTTCGACAGGTGATGCAAGGCGTCGCCCAGGCCTTGTGGCCATCCATCTCCATGCACGAAGGCCTTGGAGAGCTTGCAGAGAAGCTGAAGGGAGCGCGGCGGCGCTTCCGATTATGGAAGATATCGGCCTGCCGTCAAGGCGCTAGGGAGGCCTGGGCCATGGTGAAGACGCGGTACACGAAGGCTGACCCCAACCACATGGCCGAGGTCGGACCTGTGGGGCCCGATGGGAAGGAGATCCCTGTAAGCTTAGTATACGACCAAGTAGAATTGGCCGCAAAGTATTCCCAGCAGGACTGTAAACTAGACAGCCTGTTAGATGGTATTGAAGAGGAATACAATCAGTCATAATGACTATGTAATTTTAATTAACATTTGTAATGCCTTCTAGCCGGATTGTAGATCGTTTGTCATGGCCGACCTTTTCGCTTCAACCTCGGGGCCTGACGGTCCGGGGTGTGTCCGAATACCCTCGCGGTTATATAAGAACCAGGGTATGCATGGAGACCAGGCGTTGGGGTCATTAGTGCTTGAACAGACAAGTGCCCAACTAGTTATGTTATATTACATGGTTAGTAAGAAACATCTTCTAGGGAGAATAGTTCCGTTAAGGGTTCCTTTCCCTGGGAGGCATGCCCTAAAGTGCATGTCCATTATGCGAAAAAGACGCAGGAAAAAGCATCTGGGGGCACATAAATAAATAAATAAGTGAAAAGATCATCTTTTAGTTCATCGACCGAATATTCCCTTAAGAACGCTAGCTTTCGGCTTCACCCAGTCTGAGGTACACATCCGGCTGACCCGGCAGTAACAATCGTAGAGGTGCTCCCTTTACCACCTAGCCGAACAATCGGGAACGTAGGGGTAAGCACAGGAGCCAGGCAACCCAGCTTGGCCAAAACTTAAGTCATATCGATGCATATAATGGTGAAATAAAAGGTACATGCGGAAGTGTGACACATGTGTTGGGCATAAAGCTCGTATAAATAAGCTTCTGTTAAGAGAAGCCCCCAGGTTTAATGAGTGCGGATAGCACACCATTTGATGAGCCTTTAAAGGCTATAAAATAAAGGGAGGGGAGAAGGAGTGAAATGTAAGACAGACAGTATATAAAAAATGGACAGAGGAAGGAGACGAACACAGAGTCCGGCGCTAGGCATAGAATCTTCGGAGACGGGCTGCGTTCCATGGGTTCGGCTTGAGTCGGTTATGCGATGCATCTCGCAGGAGGTATGCTCCACCAGTCAGGACTTGGTCAATTATGAAGGGACCTTCCCACTTGGGCTTGAGTTTGTCCTTTTTCTTGTCTGGCAGGCGTAGAACTAATTCGCCAACGTTGTAATTTTTGGCCCGTACTTCTCTGCTTTGGTATCTTCGAGCCTGCTGTTGATAGAATGCGGAACGGGCTTTTGCCACGTCACGCTCCTCCTCCAAGGCGTCCAAACTGTCCTACCGATCGAGCTCGGCTTCTCTTTCTTCGTACATGCGCACTCGAGATGAGTCATGAATTATGTCGCAAGGCAAAACTGCCTCTGCGCCATACACCATGAAGAATGGTGTGTATCCGGTGGTGTGATTCGGCGTGGTCCGCAGCCCCCAGAGTACGGAGTCGAGCTCCTCTACCCAGTGTGTGTTAGATTCCTTGATAGACCACACTAATCTAGGTTTGATGCCGCTCATGATAAGACCATTTTCACGTTCGACCTGGCCGTTAGTTTGTGGGTGATAGACGGAAGCATAATCGAGCTTGATGCCCATGTTTTTGCACCAGAGTTTTACCTCGTCGGCCGTAAAGTTCGTGCCGTTATCAGTGATGATGCTGTGGGGGACGTCGTAACGGTGTACAACCCCGGATATAAAGTCTATCACCGGTCCAGATTCGGCCGTCTTAACAGGCTTGGCTTCTATCCATTTGGTGAACTTATCCACCATGACCAGTAAGTATTTTTTCTTATGGGTTCCGCCTTTAAGGGGTCCAACCATGTCAAGCCCCCAGACCGCGAAGGGCCAAGTGATGGGGATAGTTTGGAGGGCGGTGGGTGGCATATGGATTTGGTTTGCAAAAAGCTGGCAACCGACGCATCGTTGGACTAAGTCCTGGGCGTCTGCCCGGGCCGTCGGCCAATAAAAGCCTATACGGAAGGCCTTGCTTACATGGGACCGAGCTGCCGCGTGATGTCCACCGAGTCCGGCATGAATTTCAGCCAGAAGGTTTCGCCCTTCGTCTTCAGAGATGCACCTTTGAAGGACTCCGGTAGTGCTTTTCTTATAAATCTCTCCCTCATGGACTTTGTAGGCTTTAGATCGCCGCACTATGCAGCGTGCCTCGTTTTGGTCCTCGGGGAGTTCCTGCCTAGTAAGGTAGGCTAGGAAAGGTTCTGTCCATGGGGCGATGACGGCCATTATTATGTGGGCTGAAGGTGTGATTTCATTGGCAGAGCCTCCAATTATGTCAGATTGTTCGGTATCGGGCAGTGCGGTTGGGTCCGGGCTGTTATTGCCGGGTTCCCCTTCCCATGCTACGGATGGCTTGAACAGCCTTTCCAAGAAGATGTTGGGGGGACTACATTGCGTTTTGCACCGATGCATGCCAGGACATCTATCGCCTGATTATTTTCTTGTGCAATTCGAGCCCTTCGAACCGAGCTGACATTTTTAAGACGGCGTTGCGGTAAGCTGCCATCTTTGGATCCTTGGCATCAAAGTCTCCATTTATTTGGGATATCGCGAGATTCGAATCCCCGCACACCTCTAGGCATTGAATGCCCATGGATACTGCCATCCGGAGACCATGTAAAAGGGCCTCATATTCGGCTGCATTGTTGGAGTCTGTGTACATAATCTGGAGTACGTATTGAACTATGTCTCCTGTGGGGGACGTCAAACCGACGCCAGCCCCTAGACCGGCCAACATTTTGGAGCCGTCGAAATGCATGATCCAGTTTGAATATGTGCCGTACTCTTTAGGGAGTTCGGCCTCCGTCCATTCTGCGACGAAGTCGGCCAAAACTTGCGACTTGATAGCTCGCCGTGGCTTATAAGTTATGTCGAACGGGAGGAGCTCAATGGCCCATTTTGCAATCCGGCCCGTCGTGTCGCGGTTGTTTATAATATCGTTAAGTGGTACTTCCGAGGCTACTGTTACTGAACACTCTTGAAAGTAGTGTCGCAGCTTCTGGGATGCCATGAATACCGCATACGCAATCTTTTGTTAATGCGGGTACTGTGTTTTGCACGGAGTGAGGATAGTGGACACATAATAGACCGGCTTTTGAAGGGGGAATTTGTGTCCGTCCGTTTCTCGTTCGACGACGAGCACTGCGCTTACAGCCTGATGTGTTGTTGCAATGTAAAATAGCATTGGTTCGCCAATGTTTGGCGTGGCCAGGACTGGGTTTGTTGCCAATACGGCTTTTATTTCATCGAGTCTGGCCGTGGCGGCGTTCATCCACTCAAAGTGTTCGGTGCGCCGAAGGAGGCGGTAGAGGGGTAGTGCCTTTTCTCCCAAGCGGGAGATAAAGCGGCTTAGAGCCGCCACGCATCCGGTTAATTTTTGTATTTGTTTGAGGTCCTTTGGGATATCCAGTTGTGCCAGAGCTCGGATCTTGGCCGGATTTGCTTCAATTCCTCTACCGGATACAATGAAGCCCAAGACCTTTCCGGCTGGAACGCCGAAAACGCATTTTTCCGGATTGAGCTTGATATCGTATGTTTGGAGGTTATCAAATGTGACCGCAAGTCGTCTACTAGAGATTCAACATGTCTTGTTTTAACGACCACGTCATCCACGTATGCCTCCACTGTTTGGCCGATCTGGTTTGCCAGACATGTCTGAATCATGCACTGATATGTTGCGCTGGCGTTTTTGAGCCCGAATGGCATTGTGTTGAAGCAGAATGGGCCGTATGGTGTGATGAATGCCATTGCGGCTTGGTCGGACTCTGCCATCTTGATTTGATGGTAACCGGAATATGCATCGAGGAAACACAACGAATCGTGTCCTGCGGTAGCATCGATAATTTGATCGATGCGGGGTAGGGGAAGGGATCCTTTGGGCAAGCCTTGTTAATGTCTTTAAAGTCAACGCACAGGCGCCATGATTTATCCTTCTTTGGTACCATCACCAGATTTGCTAGCCAGTCCGGATGTTTTATATCTCTGATGAATCCGGCCTCCAATAGCTTGGCTAGCTCCTCTCCCATGGCCTGTCTCTTAGGTTCGGAAAAACGCCAGAGAGCCTATTTGACGGGTTTGAATCCTTTTAGGATATTTAAGCTGTGTTTGGCCAGCCTGCGTGGGATTCCTGGCATGTCTGAAGGGTGCCAGGAGAAAATGTCCCAGTTCTTACGTAGGAATTTTCGCAGTGCGGCATCTAAACCAGGGTTTAATTGTGCCCCGATGGAAGCTGCTTTACTGGGGTCCGTTGGATGGACCAGGAATTTGACTATTTCGTCCACTGGTTTAAAGGAGGTGGACTTGGATCTTTTGTCGAGTATCACATCGTCCCTGTTCACCATGGAGCGCAGCGCAGTCAGCTCCTCAGCCGCTAGGGCTTCGGATAGTGCCTCAAGGGCCAGTGCGGCTGTCTTATTTTCGGCGCGGAGTGCTATGTCCGGATCACTAGCGAGAGTGATAATTCCGTTCGGCCCAGGCATCTTGAGCTTCATGTACCCGTAATGGGGTATTGCTTGGGAGATTGTAAACACTTCCCGCCCTAGCAGAGCGTGGTATCCGCTACTGAACGGGGCCACTTGGAACGTGACCTCTTCGGACCTGTAATTATCCGGCGTGCCGAACACCACATCTAGTGTGATTTTTCCTGTACAGCGCACTTCCCGACTGGGGATTATTCCTCTAAAGGTTGTGCTACTTCGCTCAATGCAGTTCCAGTCTATTTCCATTTTTGAAGGGTTTCCTCATAAATGAGGTTCAATCCGCTGCCTCCATCCATGAGTACCTTGGTAAGGCGAAAGCCGTCCACTATTGGACTGAGATCCAATGCGGCTAGTGCTCGGGCTGTTCGGAATTAGGTTCTTCACTGGCATTGAAAGTGATAGCCGTGTCACTCCATGGGTTTATTGTTGCTACTTGGTAGATTTCGGCAAGGCTGCGGAGTGTTCTTTTTCGCATATTATTTGATGCGAAGGTCTCGAAGACTGTTAATACCGTACTGATGTCTCTGGGGTGGCCTTCTGTGGCCTCCGGAATTAGAAGGTCTTCACCAATTTTGGCCACCTGCCGGAGTATCCAACATGCTCTAAGGCTGTGAGTTGGTGTGGCACCCTCTGTACTATGAATTTTACAGGGTCCATTAAGCCATCCTTCCAGTATGGTTCCATGCCCTGTTGAGGGTTTTTTTCTTTTTGGTGTTTAACTCGGGTGTCTAGCGATGATGCACCCTTTTATTTCGGACTGGGTTTGTATTCAGGGCCGGATTATCCCAAAATTTTATTTCGGTTTTCCAGGCACTTTCCATCACACAGTACTTTCGACTATGGACGCCAAGTCAGCGAAGCGTGTAATATAACGGTGACTTATGGCGTTGAGGATTCCCTTGTCCGTGCAATTATTGTAGAAGAATGAAATTGCGTCTTCCTCACGGTAGTCCTTCATCCTGTTCATAACCAGGAGGAATCTGGCCCAGTAGTGATTTACTGTTTCTTCTGGCTTTTGCCTAATTTGGGATAGATCGCATATGTTCGGGTGGTTGGGTGGGATTAAATCCGAAACCTCACCCAATCTGAGACTCATAGGCCAAGGAGTTTCCGAACTCGAAAGTTTGGATTCTTGGATGTTGTCCAATGAATCTAGCCCGTTGCCCAACTCTAAGTTCAAGTGATGTCCTCCCCTCCGCGGGTATCCGGCTTGGAGGAATCGGGAATCCGGACGTAGCTAGTCCTTAAGATAGATGAAGGGTCGCCGCACTGTCCCTCTACCACGGTAGCATGATGGGTGACCTGGGGAGAGTTGATCTCTCTCAGATCGGGTTTAGGCACGATCTGGTCGTAATCCATAGCGACTCCCAGGGCGGCGATGCGATCCAAGAGCTCATTTATGGAAGAGAGCTCCATTGGATCTAACTGCTCGGCAAGTTCCGAGCTGACATGAAGATTGCTTTTGATGACCCGAGGGGTCTTCGTCGGCGCAGCAGCCGAACAGGCGGTCATAAGAAAACCACCTAGCCGGAGAGTTTCGCCGAAAGCCAAAGCTCCCTTAGCGACGGTGCCGTCTTTAAAGACGGGATGAGGCATCCTTCCTGATGGCGACGGCAGAGAGGAACTCTCAATGAAAGCACCAATGTCGGTGTCAAAACCGGCGGATCTCGGGTAGGGGGTCCCGAACTGTGCGTCTAGGTGGATGGTAACAGGAGACAAGGGACACGATGTTTTTACCCAGGTTCGGGCCCTCTGGATGGAGGTAAAACTCAACTCCTGCTTGATTAATATTGATGATATAGGTAGTACAAGAGTAGATTTACCACGAGATCAAGGAGGCTAAACCCTAGAAGCTAGCCTATGGTATGATTGTTGTTCTTCCTACGGACTAAAACCCTCCGGTTTATATAGACACCAAAGAGGGCTAGGGTTACACAGAGTCGGTTACAATGTTAGGAGATCCACATATTCGTATCGCCAAGCTTGCCTTCCACGCCAAGGAAAGTCCCTACCAGACACGGGACGAAGTCTTCAATCTTGTATCTTCATAGTCCAGGTGTCCGGCCGAAGGTATAGTCCGGCTATTCGGACACCCCCTAATCCAGGACTCCCTGACTCACCTCTTCTTCTTCCCCAACAGACCACCGCACTGGCCGTACGGATACTCCCCAACATGCGGTTGGATAAACATACTCTATGAATGAAAATTATGTGTCAGCGATAGGATGGTTGAGTTTGGTTTGTTCACATGCGACCGCACATGTCAGTGAGGGTCCGCTCCCTTGGTTGGGTTTGCGGCGTGCATGAGCGACTGTGTGAGGGTGCGGTGCGACTGTGGCATGCAGGAGCGACCGTGTGAGGGTGCGGTGCGACCGCGACAGCCGTGCGCAAGTGTACCTCCTTGTCATTTTGAAAACTTTAGGCAAGCTTGGCAAAAATGTGTGGCGAAGTTTGGCAATGCAAGGCCTAGACCCAAACAGGATAAGTACGTACGTACTAGGAGTACTAGTGTTGATAAAGAAAGGCGGGGTTTTCCTTCACGGGATTTAATCGATACAAATCCTCGTTTCACGTGTCAATTAATGCATATTTTTTTCTCCAAAGACCAAAGAGCTAACCATCTCACTCCTCATCGCTTGATTAATGTAGCGTCATGCAAAACAACCTTTTCACTTCCGCATGCATGCAGGGGATATTAAAGTCCTTGGTTGCTAACCCCATCAATTTTGCCTCGATTAGTGTTAGTGGCCCTTTGCAAATTGTAATTTTGATATACTGTCCTTGTGTACAAAAAAATGGAGGTAGTGACTATATTTGACTTCCTTCCCCATTGCGGTGACGTCGACGATATCTTTTTTTTGGTGGTTTGGCCAAGTGTGTTCGACGGAGAACACCATTGAGGGAGACCACGGTAAGTCATTCGCAAGTGCCGCCTGCAAGCCGAGACAACCTCCTTATTTGCATCCAGGAAGTCCTTTACGAGTACTACTAGGAGTACTAGTGCGGTGAGATGGTTTCTCGAAGAAGACGATGGAGAAGCGGAGTCAGCGAAGAGTGAAATGATGGTTGCTTCGTCCGTGCTTTTGTGATTTGACGCCTCACTGCTTTGTGATTTGTGATAGAAGGGACAGGGGAGTAGACTCTGTGCTCTATACTGTACTACATGCGTCCAAGCATGGGAGAAAGAGGAGAGACGTTGCATTTTTCTATTCCTTCAATCAATCAATCAGGGAGCTTCGGTTCCATCTTTTTGGCTTTGGCAACACCATCCACAATGGTTCCCACGATGCCAAAAGCTATTTTCACATTTGGCTACACATTGTGGATGCCCTTAACCGTACCACTTTGTTTTGCTCTTGTGTGCTATCTATACAAATCTCAATTATATTGATCTAAAAAATTATAGAATCAAGATTAGTAAAAAGGAGGTGATTTTGCCGCGCGGATGGCCGGGGAGGTTTCTTATTTGAGCAATGCTACATCCACGTAATGGTTTACGTAAAGTTACGAATTGATGTGATGTGTGACTATTTGATTGGATTAAAGGAGAGGATTAGG
Organism: Triticum urartu; assembly: GCF_003073215.2. Classification (NCBI taxonomy): domain Eukaryota; kingdom Viridiplantae; phylum Streptophyta; class Magnoliopsida; order Poales; family Poaceae; genus Triticum; species Triticum urartu. The sequence continues at coordinate 387,481,096 of NC_053027.1, read as the reverse complement.
CCCAACCCACCTGAAAATCAGTGATATATAGATTAGATGGAAAGTATACGTAGCAGCTACGTAGCCCTTTGTAAGTCTAGGATTAGGCTTCTTATTTTCGAAGGACGTTGTCCTGGCGGTTTGCTAACATGCGGTCCCACGTGTCAGTGCTTTACCAAGCCGATCCGCGTCCCACATGAGGCAGAACAACGATAGAAGAAACACGTGGTTAAGTTGAAGAAGATGAGGGAGAAGCGGATTCAACAACGAGTGAAATGATGGTTGCTTCTTCCCTCCAACTTATAACTGCGGGAAAGGTGCAGCTTTGTGATTTGACGCCTCATTGCTCATTACTACGCCGGCGCCATGACTGGGGTGCTTCACCCCAGCTGCTCTGCTCTGTATTCCGGTATGGCACGTGGACCCGGTAGCTTGATGTCCCACATGTCGGCGAAAGGGACTAGAAGATTTATGAAAGCGAGCGCTCCACTCTTACGACGGAGGAGTAGACGACACGACGGCCCAGTGAACTATCACTTGTACTGTATAGTACTATAGTTTTGTTGTTTCGCACGATCCATCGATACAAACCCGATTAAACATGAAAGGCCGGGATTTTCCCGCGCGGTAGATGATACTGGCCATACATTTCAAAGGCAATTTTAATGTATGCAAACTGAATAATTATAAGTAACAATATGATATCTAGTAAAACTAAAAACACATATGATTTATTATGTTAGAGTGTAGTAGTAGTGTTGTACTGCATAGTTGTTAGATGTAACATGCGAGAACGTGTAGAGATGTAGTTTTGGAGGGCCTATAGAGAGAAAAGCGTAATACGGTCACCGAACTTCAGAATAAGCTGATTACGGTCACTATATACGTTTTGCGGTGATTATACGGTCACATGCTCATAGTTCAGCATCGGATTGCACTCTGTTGACCGGCCAAATAGTCTGCGTGGCGCCATGTTGACTAGTTAAATTGACCATGTTCCTTGTGGGTCCCACCTGTTAGTTCGCATAGGCAAAAGGTCAGATAAACAAAAATTTACGCAGGCGCGACAAGGCTCCAACCCGTGCGCGGGAATCACCTGGTTGTGTATGTGTCTGTCGGGGCCTGATGTGTGCGCATGCACATGTAGGTTGAGCACTTGAGCGTGAGAGTGTGTGTTGGTCGTGTGGTGTATTGGTGTGTGCATGCATGCGTGCGTGTGTGCGTGTGAGTGTTGCGTGCGTGGGTGTGAGTGTTGCGTGCGTGCGTGGCTGCGTGTGTACGTGTGAGTGTTGCGTGCGTGCGTTGGTGCATGTGTTTGTGTGAGTGTTGCGTGGATGTAGTTTGTGTGCATGCATGCGTGTGTGTATAATCACCACACCAGCTCCTGTGTCTTAAAACAGACAGCTCAGCATACCAATACAAGGCCACCTTGTCCACTGTGCCCGCGGTCATGACTTCGAACCACCGTCCAAATATTTTTTTGTCGTTTGTTTTCGTTCTTACTAGCAAGATGCCCGTGCGTTGCACGCAACATCAAGATGCATTTGTATGACTTGTTTATCTTGTGAGAGAAAAGGATGAACGAGGGAAGGCCTTATTTGCAAATGTGGAGAGGTGTGTGGGTACCTTTTTGCAAAATTGCCATAGCTTCTTTCCTATCCGTCAGATATAAATCGGATGGCCTATATTGCAGGATGACAGGCACACCATCATCACCAACTCTGTTTTTTATAAGAGTGTATTTTATGTATTTTATAAGAGTGTAGATGTAGAGTAGATACAAGTCGACAGGTGGGCACGATGGTAGTGAGATAATGTGATGCAACACTAGAGGTGCCACGTGGAGCGTTTAACTAGTCAACTAGTCATGTCATGAGCAAATACAGAGTTGTACGGTGAGCCCGTGACTTTATAATAACCACTAAACGTAAATGGTGACCGTAATGAGTGGATTCTGAAGTCCAATGTACGTATCGTGCTTTCGCTTCAAATACAATGATCGTCATTGCATATATCGCGAGAGAAAGATGAAACAAGCGTGAATTTTCTGGGGGCTTACTTTTAGAGGACCTGGAGATTGTTTTGTGTGCATACATGAAAGGGGCGTACAGGGGGGTATGCGATGGAGAGAGAGATGCTCTTCGTTTCTCTTTATTATGACTAACTTTGTATATAGTATAAAAATATACAAATTCACAGTGCGGAATAAATATCATTGTGGGCACCATGCAATGCAAATTAGCGTCCGTACTCCTCCATATAACTTTTAATGTTGTATATATGTAGAAACTCTAAAATAATTTTTTGGACACACTTTATTCAAAAGGAATGTTGTATGCGAAATAAACGTGAAGAGAGGGCTTTTTAGATCAATGGGGTACGTGATGTAACATGTGTGAATGTGTAGTTGATGCATTTGGCGGGGCCTAGAGAGGTATGTGTAAGTATTACGTATTCGAGAGAGGCATGGATAGAGGGGTAGACGGGGGGGGAGTGGGATAGATAGCACGAGAAATGAGAGTGGTCTAGAGAGAGAGACGAATATGACGTCATGACAAGAGATTCCATTCCCTTGAGTGTGTATATGCAAGGGGGGAGGGATAGAGGCACCCGGAGAAATTTTCTGTGTGTGTGGTGTTTGTGTTGGTACGTGTGGGTGCATGTGAGAAGATAATGAGACGCGGGGGCAGAGGGTGTGTCACCACATGAGGTCCGGTGGGTCGAGGTGAGGCCCTTCGTTCGGTTCCGTCCTGCACCACATTGGTCGGCCCGTGACGCCTTGAGGAAGACCCATGGATGACTAGTTGTACAAGACAAAGATAGCAGAATTGTGAAGGACTCTGTGTGCACTGACAAAGCCGGCTAGGATTTGTATCCCTAGGTTCTTGGACTAAGGTAACCCATTTATCTCTGATATTACTATTCATCCAACCTAACTTTAAGGGGCATCCTACAGAATGCTTTGCTAGAATCATACTCGTCGATTAGGAAGAGAGGTGTGAGACAATGCGTGAGAGACAGGCGTAAATATAATGTGCGTACATGAGACACGTAGGTAGATCCATGTATATAGAAAGGGTCGATGAGGATTGTGCGTGTGTATGTTTGCGAGAGGAAGAGTGCTTGTGATAAAGGTTAGTGAAAACAGTTGTAAATGGTTACGAGAGGGAGGGAGGGTTATATCTAGAGCATGTGTGCGATAAGACACCTCGGGAGAGAGTGTCTGAGCATGTGTGAGAGACCACCGATGGAGAGTGAAACTACACGTAAAAGACTGCTCTACATATTGATTAAAGATATAAATTGTATCCAAATATTAGGATGGGATCATGATATTTGCAATTCGCGTAAGGAGTGGTCATTGAACAGTAGCCGGTGGAGTAGCGCGCGGTGGAGGCTGGATGAACAGGAGCCCGTGGAGGCTGGAGGAGGTCGACGGTGGATGAACAGTAGCTCGTGGAGGCTGGAGGGGGTCGACGATGGAGATGAATAGTATCCCGTGGAGTCCCGTTTTGCGGTATGCCACACCCCTCCCGATGAACAGGACCCCCGTTTCGACCGTAGCGCTCCAACACAAGTCTGTTTCCTCCGTTCTCGGTACGCCACACCCCTCCCGATCAACAGGACCCCCGTTTCGACCGTAGGAGGTCTGTTTCCTCCGTTTTGCGGTACGCCACACCCCTCCCGATCAACAGGACCCCTGTTTCGACCGTAGGAGGTCCGTTTCCTCCGTTCTGCGGTACGCCAGACCTCGTTTCCATCGCCTCTTCTGTCCAAGCCCTCTCGATGAACATGACCATGCATTCCATTCCGATCCAGCCGCGTTGCCTCCCGATGAACACGACGCATTCCATTGCCTCCCCATGAACACGATGACGACGCTGTTTCTCCGTTCCGTCCCAGCCATGTCAACGAGCCCTCGCCGTACGTATGCGCGAGTAGGCGTTCGAGACCCCGCCCGTATGTACACATACGTGGCCGTATTTTCTTTCTTGCACCCTGGCCGCTGTACGTACGAGTACATGCTACGTGCGCGCCTCTACTACGACACGTGTGTGCCTCTACTACGGCACGTGCGCGCCTCTACATCGACCAGTATGTACGTACACGTTCGCGACCAGAATGACAACGCTACGTACGCTTTGACCAGGTGGGTCCTGACTGTCAAGCACTTCCTTGCCTGCGAAGATGTAGCTGGTGGGTCCCAGCAGTCAGGGGGGCGGAATACGGTGGCCCGTCCGGTGGGTCCCCGTTGTCAGGTGGAGGAATAATTATTTTGCACGTAACAAGGAGGCACTTCCTTGCTGCGGCCGTGGACCCAGCTGTTAGCCTCTCCACGTACAGTCCATGTTCGATGGAAGTCGTTCCTTGACCACGTTGACCACGCCGTGCCGAGAGCACCAGGGCGGTGGACGACGGCGAGGCCTAGGAATGGGACGATGGGAAGACGCGGCAGTGGAAGCCCGCGCGCGTGGAGAGGAGTACGAGGGTTCACTGCTTCGACTGCGGTGTGAGGCTGCCGTCGTCGCAGGGCCTGGCCAGCGGTGGGAATAGTAGGGGGCGGTGAGGCCTCCACGGCAGCACAGCCGGCCACAGGAGGCAGGAGCATGCGGCACGACCGGCGCTGCTTTGGGCGGCTGGAGCAAGAAGACCAGAGGTTGAAGAAGCACTACGGCCGTTGGATGGACATCGTACGGTCACTAGAGCTAGAATCGTTCATATTGACTAAGTTGACAAAGCCCTTCATCCCAATCAACTTAGTAGGCCCACAAGTCAGCCTCCCACCAAGGTGGGTCCTAGCTAGCTGGGGGAGTATTCATTTTTTTGTGCCTAATAAGGAGGCACTTCCGATGGGTCCGAGCTGATAGCGGGGGGAACATTTTTTTCGCGAAATACGGTGGCCCGTCCGGTGGGTCTCAACAGTCAGGGGGAAACGATTTTTTTTGCAAAATACTGGTGGCCCGTTCGGTGGGTCCCCGCTGTCAGGTGGAGGAATAATTATTTTGCACGTAATAAGGAGGCACTTCCTTGCTGCGGCCGTGGACCCAGCTGTCAGCCTCTCCACGTACAGTCCACGTCCGATGGAAGCCGTTCCTTGACCACGTTGACCACACCGCGCCGAGAGCACCAGGGCGGTGGACGACAGCGAGGCCTAGGAAGGGGACGACGCGGAGCCGGGGAAGACGTGGCAGTTGATGCCCACGCGTAGAGGAGTACGAGGGTTCACTGGTTCGCTGCGGTGTGAGGCTGTCGTCGCCGCAGAATAACAGGGGGTGTGGGTGAGTAGAGGGATGGCCTGGCCAGCAGTGGGAGTAGTAGGGGGCGGTGAGGCCTCCGCCGCATCGCAGCCGGCCACGGGAGGTAGGAGCGCGAGGCACGACCGGCGCTGGTTTGGACGGCTGGAGCAAGATGACCAGAGGTTGAAGAAGCACTACAGCCGTTGGATGGACATCGTACGGTCACTGGAGCTAGAATCGTGCATATTGACTAAGTTGACAAAGCCCTCCGTCCCCGTCAACTTAGTAGGCCCACAAGTCAGCCTCCCACCAAGGTGGGTCCCAGCTAGCAGGGGGTATTCATTTTTTTGTGCGTAATAAGGAGGCACTTCCTTGCGTGCGAAGATATAGCTGGTGGGTCCGAGCTGTCAGCGGCGGTAACATTTTTTCGTGAAATACAGAGGCCCTTTCGGTGGGTCCCTGATGTCAGGTGGAGGAATCATTATTTTGCACGTAATAAGGAGGCATTTCCTTGCATGCGGCCGTGGACCCAGCTGTCGGCCTCTCCACGTAAAGTCCAGTTCAGATGCATGTCGGTCGTTGACCACGTTGACCAGGCCACGCTGAGAGCACCAGGGCGGTGAACGACGGCGAGGCCTAGGAAGGGAACGACACGGAGGCAGGGAAGACTCGGCAGTTGTTTCCCACGCGGAGGGGATTACGACTATACCAGGCCTCGCCGTCGCCGGAGAATAACAGCAGGTGTGGGTGAGTAGAGGGATGGCTAGGCCAGCGATGGGAGTACAGTGGGGCGGTGAGGCCTGCGCGGCAGCAGAGTCGGCCGCAGGGAGGATGGAGCAGGTAGTCCCGCCAACGCCTGTTTGAGTGGCTGGAGCAGGAAGAGCAGAGATTGAAGAAGCACGACGGCCGTTGGATGGCCATCCAACAGTCACTGCTTGTGTGTCAACCTTTTTTTAGGAAAGCCTCAAATCTGTGGGAAACATCATACAACCCATTTGCCATTATTTCTAATAATTTACAGCCCATTTGCTAATTATTAAGGTTTTTTTGGAGCCCATATTCTTTTTGTTAGCATTACAGCCCATATTGTGGCCACGGTTAAAAAATTATACGAAATTTTGCATATTTCGGTGCGGTCCGAACTGTTTTTAATCCTGAAATTTCGACTCACATTCAAACTGATTTTAAAATTAAATGTATATCAATATAAAATCCAACAAATTCTCCACGCATAAAAATTAATGTAATTTCAAATCTCAAAATGAAAAAAAGATATTCGAAACTAATTGCCGGTTTGATGTGTTTCAAAAATGTACATCCCATTTCTCATTACTGATGGGCCATTTTCTCGGCCAGCTGAATGAAAGCTCTTCACCTCGTCTTGAAAGATTTACAGCCCAACAGGCCTGACAAAGTGTCAGGACCCCTATTCCAAGTCACATCAATCTACCTGGTAACACCTCATATCACTTTGCGGCCTCACGCACGGTATTCCCACGGGTGTCGCCTTACCATGGCCCGGGACCGTTTGCGCCTTTTGGCTCACGTATATGATAGTGTCGCTAGCATCCATATGACTGAGAACCCGGGCTGACATGGCTAGTCGTGAACCCAAAGCGGCACTAACCCATGGAGACAGGCATACATGAATCAGCTTCGAGCATGTCGGTCAGCAGCGTGTAAATCTGGGCTGTAGCACTGGGCTAACAGGACTCCGGTAAGCCAGGCTGTAGCAGGCTAGGCAGGACTCCGAATGTCACCGCGTGACATTTCCCCGAAGGGACAGACACAGGAATGAAGTGAAACACATGCCGGCCAGTCAAGTGTCCTGAGCAGTAGTACTGGGCTAGCAGGACTCCGGTGAACCAGGCTGTAGCGGACTACTATGGCTCAAGGAAGCACTAGACTACATTTCCCCATAAGAGAGGCTACCAATGATAGACAACTAGATTGTCGGATCCCACACATACCAAGAATTTGTATCATACACACAATATGCTCGATATGTGTAAATACAACATGGCATCACAACATAACTCTACGACTCAAGTATTTATTCATTAGGCTCCAAGGAGAGAGATATTACAAACATGGGTCTCATGACCCAACATTCAGAGCATACAAGTCAAACACATGCGGAAGCTTAACATGTCTGAGTACAGACATCTACAAATGAAAAAGAGTGAGAAGCCTGACTATCTACCAGATCCTGCCGAGGGCACAAGATCGTAGCTGAGGTATCAAGCTAAACGTCAAAGTCCATGCGGAATTACTAGCGAGACTGACGTCTCTCTGCAAAAACATAAATTAAGGAAACGTGAGTACAAATGTACCCAGCAAGACTTACATCAGAACTATCTACATATGCATTAGTATCAACAAAGGGGTGGTGGAGTTTAACTACAGCAAGCCAGCTTTGACTCAGTGGCTATCCTGAACTACGACTGCAATAACTCTTTTGAGGTGCCGCACACAAGTCCGCATATTCACCAACCAATACACCACTATGGATCCGCTCCCGTCTCCCTACAAGAATGCCATCCATAGCACTCACACTTATCTTGCGCATTTTAGAGTATCCACTTTCACTTGTCTATGAACTGTACAGGCAACCCAGAAGTCCTTTACCGCGGACACGGCTATTCGAATAGATGATGTTAACCCTGCAGGGGTGTACTTCTTCACACACACTCTCGCCACTTACCACCATGTACACATCGTGTATCTCGGCAACCTTCAAGCGGAAGCCTGGCGAGGGAGTCGGCCAAGACCTGACTAACCACGCAAGTCTCTAGTCCAGGTTTATCGCCTATTCTGGTTCCATCCGCAAGGAGATCCGGCCGGGGTGTCGCTCACGGCCCCAAATGATGTGTGCAGGGTTCCCAAGCCCACCTCGACGGATGGATCTATGCTTGGTACACCGTGCCACGGTGCCTAGTCTGTCCCAAGCCCACCTGTACCGGGTGCCACTTGGTAGACTACTAACACTACCTACAAACACCAGAAACTAGTTGCAACTCCTGGACAGAGATCGAGGCGGTTAATAAGCTGAGAGGGGTCGAGTTACCGGAACCCAATGTGTGGTAGTAACTATTCATGGATCACAAACACAGAACTCAGTTCCTGAGGACGGCTGCAATGAGACAACCCACCATGTACTCCTACATGGCCTCTCACCGCTACCTTTACCAAATCGTGTTCACACACTTAGCTCTCAAAAGTAGGACATGTTCACAACTTTCCAATTCATCCCCGATGAATCAGACCTGACACAACTCTAAGCAATATCAGGCATGACAAACAAGCACGAATGAGTAGGCACATCAGGGCTCAAACAACTCCTACTCATGCTAGTGGTTTCATCTATTTACTGTGGCAATGATAGGTCATGCAGAGGAAAGGGGTTCAACTACCGCATCATGTAACAGTTGAATCGCTGTTGTCCTAATGCAGTAAAAGAGAGTAGGAGCGAGAGAGTGGGATTATATCAGAATGAACAAGGGGGTTTTGCTTGCCTGGTACTTCTGAAGATAATATAGCTCTTCATCGGTGTCATCGAACTCATCGTTGGAACATCGTCTACCGAGAGGGGACAAATACCGGCAACAGAGAAGAAACACAATCAATGCAATGCAACAGTATGATGCATGAATGTGACATGGCAATATGCTGTTGATTGAGCTAATGCAACTAGCAACAAGTTAAATGGAGTTGGTTTGAACACTAGGTTCAAATTCAAACTCCACATGGGACATTTAAAATGCCATTTATTCAAATTGTCATAAACAGTGGCTGTAAGTTGTTCAAACATGCATGGAAACTCCATAAACAGAATCTTTGGATTTTTCTGATCATTTTTCATATATAAATCTTTTCAATCTGAGCTATAGATTATTTTCTATTATTTTTAGAAGTTTATAACACTTTCTGAAATCTCCTGGATTACCTTAAAACCAAAAAATCAATATTGCGTCAGCATGACATCATGCTGATGTCAGCAGGTCAATGGCGATAGCCCAGGCCAAACCTGACGGCTGGGACCCACACGTCAGTCTCACAACTAATTAACAGGGTTAATTAGCACTTGTTAACACTAAATTACTTAGTTAGAGACATGGGCCCACATGTCAGTGGCACGGGGCGTCATTAGCACTATCATAATCGGGGTTAGGCCGGCGCTTAGCCGCCGGTGACTTCTGGCCACAGCAGAGGCACGCCGGAATCGCGGCTCCGGCGACGGCTGGGCCTGTGGCTTGGTTCTACGGCGAGCTGGATGTGTGCCGCGTCCAATGGTGCAGGTGGTTGGGCGCGGGGAGGCCGGGAACGACAATGACGACGACAACCGTGGCGGCCGGAGTACGGGTTCACGGGGACGGCAGCTAGCGGACGGGAATGGAGGGGGCGAGCATATAGGGAGGAGCAGGAGCTCACAGCGCTTCGGATGGAGCCAGCGGCAAGGGCGGGGACGCACTGGAGGCCACGAATCCACGATGGCGAGCAGCGGGCAGAGGCGATGAAGACGAGCCCGATGGCGTCGCTTGAGGGCATCCGAGGTCTTGATCTTTGACCTGGTGAAGTAGTGCTCGTTGGCGGAGCTTTGGAACACGCCGGGGCAGTGGTTCATCGACGGTGGCTACGCGTACGGCTGCGGCGTTCTCTCGGTGGTTCCCGGGCTGCACGTGGAGCAGGGCTAGAGAGGGAGAGAGGCACCAGAGAGATGGGGGGAGTGAGGGAGTGAGCCAGGGTGCTGCGTGGCGTCTCTGAGGCGCCAGGGAGGCCAGCAGGGAGGCAGGAGGTGGCCAGGGTGGCTGTGCGCGCCGCACGCAGCTGCTTCTCCTCCTGGCAGGAGGAAGAAGACATCTCTGCCCTTGGTGGGCTGGGCCTCCAGGTGGGCTGCTACTACATGTAGGTGTCCAGGTAGTCCTTCTCTCTCTCTCTCTCTCTTTTATTTTTGTTTATGTTTCCTATTTTGTTTAATTTGTTTTGATTTGATTTTTATACCAAATCATTTTTCTTAGCTTCTGAAAAGATTTACCTGGCTTGATACAAATTATTCAAAGCCACTCACAAAATTTTAGAATTGTTGGACTTGTAATTCTTCTATAGAAGAATTAAATCCAACTCAATATTTATTGATTTAAATCCAAATGACAAAAATAATTCCTCATAAATGTTCCATATTTTTGGTTTGGACCAAAACCCTTGCCAAAAATATTAAACATCAATGAAGAGCATTTTGGAGACATTGGATGCATTTTCCAGGGTTATTTTCCCTTCTTTTAATTAAAATTTTGAGGCTTTCAACTTTCCTCAATTCAAGTTTCTTGAATTTAGACATGATGCATGGATGCTCTCAGATGCAACTATTGCAAACAAATTCTAGGGTTGTGACAACTCACCCCCACTAAACAAGAATCTCGTCCCGAGATTCAAGACGTGAGGTAAGAAGACAAAGGGGACACAAAGCTAACATGATCTCATGATCCACGTGCCCTTTTCGAAGATGTTGGTTCATTGCTCCAATTGATCTTGACATCTTTGCTTTTGAAATCTTCTTCCAACATGATGACGACAGAAGGAAACTCCACAAGAATCGATCTTATTGAAGATCGAGCAACTCAAAATCAACTCATGAAGTGAGACGTTGGAAACATCTTTAGCTGAGGCACCAAACACACATCAAGAGGGATGGAAAGAAACTGATAACGAAGATTCAATTTGATAGGCAACAATTCCACGCTTAGATAATATGGTGCATGGGTTTCAAAGTAGCGAGGAGTTAATTGCCATGACTCCATAATGGGGCACCTTAGGGAAGGTGGCTCGTAGAATTAATCCCTTAAGTGGAAAAAATATTACCTTTGATACATAGATCATTGAAAATCTTCATACCAGCCCAAGGCAATTTGCAATCGATTACTTGAAGGAGTTCGGAAGAATGGCATACTCCGACTAGAATGGATGGTGTGGACTACCTTGTTGAAGACAACACAACGGATGATTTTTGCTTATCATCGGAAATGGATGAGACCCATGGCAGGACCACTTTTGAAGATGATCCTGGGCAGCAACTGCTGAGAAAGTCAGCCCATGGGAAATTGGCACAATGGCGGTGCAAGCTAGGAACAAAATGCAAATGTTGGGAATGTTCCAACCATCATATCTGACCGAGATTTAGATCTGGTTGGTAACAGGATATTTCAGACAACATGTCTCGAAAGAAAGTTTGCAACACAAACCGATGAGATGGCATCGCGAGATTCTCGGGGAATGAACTATGATAGCAAGCTCCAAAACATGAGCTGGTTCTGCTACATACATGTGAACACATTGTCCCAAACAAGCATGACCATGTAGTAGTCTTATAATAATACACTACCGAGTTCAGGTGGGGAACCATCAACGAGGATTTTGAAGTCTTGTGCATGAACTAGTATTCACACAGCAACTCCTTTTCCTTGAACAAATCAATCAGTGGCTTAGTGTGCTAGGGAATACATATGGAATGAAGATGATCAGTCTATCAGACCATAGAATACTTCGCATGGGCATGACTGACTTGGGATGATTCCAAAGGAAGCAAAACAATCTTTCTCGAACTCACGGCGGCAATTTGCATCGATTGCACGTGAACTAGAGGAAGTCTCTTCTCTCATCCAAACATATACCTCATGGACGGAACATGAAGGTATTGTTTACAAAGTTTCCAACACTAGCTTGATGTCAACAAAATCATGGAGAGGATAAAGATGTTGTCAATGGGCTCAACAACAATTCATCCAACTTTCCATATAGATGGAATTACACAATTAAGTGAACACGATGATAACATTGGTCAGACCAAAAGATGTAGTGGTGTATGCTCGGGGAAACATCCACGAGTAGGACAACATTATGAACATCGTTGGTTCTGATTTGATTTGACGATAGCCCATACTCAAATCAATGTTTTGATAAGACAATAGGTCCAACAACTGATCACAGGGACCAATCGATGAAGATATCATCTTTATTCAACACACACACACACACAAGGATATCCCTTTGGAATGAACTAATTCAGACAAGCTTTTCTTCCAACTGTCCAAGTTGTTGTTTTGCTTAACCAACTAGCTCAGGGATATCCAACATAGATTCTTGGAGAAAGAGTGGTTTATTGGAAAACCAACTTGATCAGGAACTCAACATATCGGTCAGGGGACGACCTGGTGATACTTCCGTGAAGATATCCGGAAAATCACGAATCACCGATATGTTACTAAGCTCGAGAACAATCTTGCTTTTCAGGGCAAGACGATGTGATCAAGAGTGATGGATTGACACAATCCTATCTCACTGATCGAGGAGTGCACCAGGGAAAATGGACTAGGTCGCACGATAAATCTTATGATGATATTTCAATAACCGACACGCTAAGAATGAAATTATTGTCCATTAACTACCAAGCAATGAAGTTGCTAGGAGTATTGATTACACACATCACGATTCATTTGCCGGCATTCCGGTTACAACAACACGGAACCAAGGAATGAACAATGATGGCAAGAAGTATCACTAAATCAAGAATTCATAAGAGGTGGTGCAATTCTCATGACATTCTTGATAAGAAAGAAGGTGACACTCCACGGTAGAACAGAGCAAAAGCTAGATTGGCATTTTGATCTGCGGATTACAACTGCTTTGACCCAATCCTAGAAATGGATAAGGTACTGGATTTTGTTTCTCCTAGTCATTCCGGAATAGAACGGCTTGACAGACCACAAGAATATCAGACTTTGATGAACGAATGCAATGATATACCCTCGACTATCAATTGATAGACGAAGGTCAGAAACAACTAAGGAGGAACAACTCGAAGGACATATAACTTTCTGAGGTGGAATGCATGGATTAGCATGTCGAACGAGTTCAAAATATTTCTTCTGGATAACCCATGTAGAAAAGTAGAACTGGCAGAGTCACAACATAGAATCAAGAACTCATCAAGAGCACTCTGGTTGTGATCTTTCGGTTCGACGAGGAGCTTCTGCCATAAGTAGTTCATGGTATTAGGAAGAAGGAAATACCATGGACCTCGAGGACTATCACAAAGTCACTAATATCCTAAAGGAGCGAGCAAACACTATCAATAGGAGGTACGTAGGGTCAATCTCGGGTTCAAGAACCTAGAAATGGAATACCTACCAACTAATAACATCACGGGATGCTTTCGAGAACGATGGCCAGATTCATCACATTGGAACACAAAACATGGCTAGATTACTAGGTGATCCTCTAAGACACCTATGGTCATAGTAATAGCTCCAACATATATGTCGAGGCAACAGAGTACCTCAACTCACCGGTTAGTGTGGTTAATCTGGCCCAAAAGGACATCGAAAACTGGGAGGAAGGATTTGCAAATGCATCAGACTATCTAGAAACCTGGGATGACTCGGACAGCATAACGGCTGTATATACTCAAAATGATTTGAGATATCCTGCAAAATGGTGGCATAACCACTTAACATCACAATATCAAAGTTCTGAGGCCAGCTATGAACATACGGAGGTAACAGAAACTGAACCGAGGCTTGAAACCAACAATCCTAAGAGTCTACGGATTAGTAACACATGATCATGATAGAAAGATGAGGAGCCTAGTTCGTAATCCCCGTAGAAGAGAAGAGGATGACTCAGATTAGAAGGCATAAGGTAAAGGAGTAAAAAGAGCCTTACGTTCCCTTCCACAATCAATTCCCTTATATAACTAAAGCATTTCTAGACTCAACTTCCACCAGTTTGTCTTGGTAAACCTACAGGCAGTCAGGCTCTGATACCAACGCTGTCAGGACCCCGATTCCAAGTCACATCGATCTAGCTGGTAACACCTCATATCACTTTGCGGCCTCACGCACGGTATTCCCACGGGTGTCGCCTTACCATGGCCCGGGACCATTTGCGCCTTTTGGCTCACGTATATGATAGTGTCGCTAGCATCCATATGACCGAGAACCCGGGCCGACATGGCTAGTCGTGAACCCAAAGCGGCACTAATCCATGGAGACAGGCATACATGAATCAGCTTCGAGCATGTCGGTCAGCAGCATGTGAATCCGGGCTGTAGCACTGGGCTAATAGGACTCCGGTAAACCGGGCTGTAGCAGGCTAGGCAGGACTCCGGATGTCACCTCGTGTCATTTCCCCGAAGGGACAGACACAGGAACGAAGTGAAACACATGCCGGCCAGTCAAGTGTCCTGAGCAGTAGTGCTGGGCTAGCAGGACTCTGGCGGACTACTATGGCTCAAGGAAGCACTAGACTACATTTCCCCATAAGAGAGGCTGCCAAGTATAAACAACTAGATTGTCGGATCCCACACATACCAAGCATTTCAATCATACACACAATATGCTCGATATGTGTAAATACAACATGGCATCACAACATAACTCTATGACTCAAGTATTTATTCATTAGGCTCCAAGGAGCGAGATATTACAAACATGGGTCTCATGACCCAACATTCAGAGCATACAAGTCAAACACATGCGGAAGCTTAACATGTCTGAGTACAGAAATCTACAAATGAAAAAGGCTGAGAAGCCTGACTATCTACCAGATCCTGCCGAGGGCACAAGATCGTAGCTGAGGTATCAAGCTAAACGTCGAAGTCCAGGCGGAACTACTAGCGAGAGTGACATCTCTCTTTAAAAACATAAATTAAGCAAACGTGAGTACAAATGTACCAAGCAAGACTTACATCAGAACTATCTAAATATGCATTAGTATCAACAAAGGGGTGGTGGAGTTTAACTGCAGCAAGCCAGCTTTGACTCGGTGGCTATCCTGAACTACGACTGCAATAACTCTTTTGAGGTGGCGCACACGAGTCCAAATATTCACCAACCAATACACCACTATGGATCCGCTCCTGTCTCCCCCTACGAGAAAGCCATCCATAGCACTCACACTTATCTTGCGCATTTTAGAGTATCCATTTTCACTTGTCTATGAACTGTACAAGCAACCCAAAATTCCTTTACCGCAGACACGGCTATTCGAATAGATGATGTTAACCCTGCAGGGGTGTACTTCTTCACACACGCTCTCGCCACTTACCACCATGTACACGTCGTGTATCTCGGCAACCTTCAAGCAGAAGCCTGGCAAGGGAGTCGGCCACGACCTAACTAACCACGCAAGTCTCTAGTCTAGGTTTATCGCCTATTCGGGTTCCATCCGCAAGGGGATCTGGCCGGGGTGTCGCTCATGGCCCCAAATGATGTGTGCAGGGTTCCCAAGCCCACCTCGACGGATGGATCTACGCTTGGTACACCGTGCCACGGTGCCTAGTCTGTCCCAAGCCAACCTGTACCGGGTGCCACTTGGTAGACTACTAACACTACCTACAAACACCAGAAACTAGTTGCAACTCCTGGACAGAGATCGAGGCGGTTAATAAGCCGAGAGGGGTCGAGTTACCGGAACCCAATGTGTGGTAGTAACTATTCATGGATCACAAACAATGAACTCAGTTCTTGAGGACGGCTGCAATGAGACAACCCACCGTGTACTCCTACATGGCCTCTCACCGCTACCTTTACCAAATCGTGTTCACACACTTAGCTCTCAACAGTAGGACATGTTCACAGCTTTCCAATTCATCCCCGATGAATCAGACCTGACACAACTCTAAGCAATAGAAGGCATGACAAACAACATGAATGAGTAGGCACATCAGGGCTCAAACAACTCCAACTCATGCTAGTGGGTTTCATCTATTTACTGTGGCAATGACAGGTCATGCAGAGGAAAGGGGTTCAACTACCGCAGCATGTAACAGTTGAATCGCTGTTGTCCTAATGTAGTAAAAGAGAGTAGGAGCGAGAGAGTGGGATTATATCGGAATGAACAAGGGGTTTTTGCTTGCTTGGCACTTCTGAAGATAATATAGCTCTTCATCGGTGTCATCGAACTCATCGTTGGAACATCGTCTACCGAGAGGGGACAAATGCAGGCAACAGAGAAGAAACACAATAAATGCAATGCAACAGTATGATGCATGAATGTGACATGGCAATATGCTGTTGATTGAGCTAATGCAACTAGCAACAAGTTAAATGGAGTTGGTTTGAACACTAGGTTCAAATTCAAACTCCACATGGGACATTTAAAATGCCATTTATTCAAATTGTCATAAACAATGGCTGTAAGTTGTTCAAACATGCATGAAAATTCCATAAATAGATTATTTGGATTTTTTGATCATTTTTCATATATAAATCTTTTCAATCTGAGTTATAGATTATTTTCTATGATTTTTAGAAGCTTATAACACTTTCTGAAATCTCCTGGATTATTTTAAAACCAGAAAATCAATACTGCGTCAGCATGACATCATGCTGACGTCAGCAGGTCAACGGCGATAGCCCAGGTCAAACCTGACGGCTGGGACCCACATGTCAGTCTCACAACTAATTAACAGGGTTAATTAGCACTTGTTAACACTAAACCTAACTTAGTTAGAGACTTGGGCCCACATGTCAGTGGCACGGGGCGTCATTAGCACTAGCATAATCGGGGTTAGGCTTGCGCTTAGCCGCCGGTGACCTCTGTCCACAGCGGAGGCACGCCAGAATCGCGGCTCCGGTGACGGCTGGGCCTGCGGCTTGGTTCTACAGCGAGCTGGATGTGTGCCACGTCCAATGGTGCAGGCGGTTAGGCGGGGGGAGGCCGGGAACGACAGCGACGACGACAACCACGGCGGCCGGAGTACGGGTTCGCGGGGACGGCAGCTAGCGGACGGGAACGGAAGGGGTGAGCATATAGGGAGGAGCAGGGCTCACAACGCTTCGGACGGAGCCAGCGACAAGGGCGGGGACGCACTGGAGGCCGCGAATCCACGATGGCGAGTAGCGGGCAGAGGCGATGAAGACGAGCCCGATGGCATCGCTTGAGGGCATCCGAGGTCTTGATCTTTGACCTGGTGAAGTAGTGCTCGTTGGCGGAGCTTTGGAACATGCCGGGGCGGTGGTTCATTGACGGTGGCTACACGTACTGCTGCGGCGTGCTCTCGGTGGTGCCCGGGCTGCGCGTGGAGCAGGGCTAGAGAGGGAGAGAGGCACCAGAGAGATGGGGGGAGTGAGCCAGGGTGCTGCGTGGCGTCTCTGAGGCGCCGGGGAGGCCAGTAGGGAGGCAGGAGGTGGCCACGGGCGGCTGTGCGCGCCGCACGCAGCTGCTTCTCCTCCTGGCAGGAGGAAGAAGAGATCGCTGTCCTTGGTGGGCTGGGCCTCCAGGTGGGCTGCTGCTACATGTAGGGGGCCAGGTAGTCCTTCTCTCTCTCTCTCTCTCTCTCTCTCTCTTATTTTTGTTTATGTTTCCTATTTTGTTTAATTTGTTTTGATTTGATTTTTATACCAAATCATTTTTATTAGCTTCTGAAAAGATTTACGTGGCTTGATACGAATTATTCAAAGCCACTCACAAATTTTCAGAATTGTTGGACTTGTAATTCTTTTATAGAAGAATTAAATCCAACTCAATATTTATTGATTTAAATCCAAATGACTAAAATAATTCCTCATAAATGTTCCATATTTTTGGTTTGGACCAAAACCCTTGCCAAAAATATTAAACATCAATGAAGAGCATTTTGGAGACATTGGATGCATTTTCCAGGGTTATTTGCCCTTCTTTTAATTAAAATTTTGAGGCTTTCAACTTTCCGCAATTCAAGTTTCTTGAATTTAGACATGATGCATGGATGCTCTCAGATGCAACTATTGCAAAAAAATTCTAGGGCTGTGACACAAAGCGACTTACTTGGCAAATCACAAAAAACTGGGCTGTGGCCGTGGACCCAGCTGTCAGCTTCTCCACGTACCGTACTCTTCCGATGGAATGTCGTTGACCATGTTGACCACGCCGCACCGAGAGCACCAAGGCGGTGGACGACGGCGAGGCCTAGGAAGGGGACGACGCGGAGCCGGGGAAGACGCGACAATGGATGCCCACGCGGAGAGGAGTACGAGGGTTCACTGGTTCGGGTGCGATGTGAGGCTGTCGTCGCCGCATGGCCTGGCTAGTGATGGGAGTAGTAGGGGGCGATGAGGCCTCATCGGCAGCACAGCCGGCCACTGGAGGCAGGAGCATGCGGTCTCCCCCGGCGCTGGTTTGGGTGGCTGGTGCAAGAAGAGCAGCGATTGAAGAAGCAGCAGGACCGTTCGATTCAAATCCAATGGTTACTGCTGCAAGAATCGTTTGTTGACTAAGTTGACAAGCCCTGCGTACGCGTCAACTTAGTAGGCCCACAGGTCAGCCTCCCAACCGGTGCGCCCCAGATGTTAGTGGGAGGACTCATTTTTTTTGCGTAATAAGGAGGCAGTTGATTGCGTGCGGCCAGGCCAGCGGAGGGAGTAGGGTGGGCCCGGGAAGCCTGCGCGGATCACAGCGGGCCACAAGAGGAGGGAGTAGGCTCCCCCCGGTGCTAGTTTAGGCGGCTTGAGCAGGAAGATCAGAGATTAAAGAAGCACGTCGGCCGTTGGATGGACATCCAACACTAACTACTGCTAGAATGTGTGTTCACTAACAAAGCCTTGCGTAAACAAGTCAGCCTCGAAATTCGTGGCATGTACAGCCCATTTGCTATTATTTTTATAATTTTTACTCATTTTCTAATTCATATGGAATTTATTGCAGCCCGTTTTCCATTTTTAGAATTGCTGGCCATTTTCTGGTTAGTACCAGGGTCAAAAAATTGACTAAATATGTGGGAATTTTGAAAATTCACAAATTTTTGCTGGGGAATGAAATATTCTTAATCCAAAAATTAATAGCCAAAGTAAAACAAATTTAAAAATAAATTAGTACTATGTCATGTTAAATCCAATGAAATACGTATAAGATATCAGTGAAGAACAAAAACAAAAAAAGAAACTTATATCCCATTAGCTATAAATTTTTTGGAATTTTCAACCCCTTTTGATATTACTTTTAACAGACGTTGACCATACTCTTAAGCCAGGACGGAATGCATCCCTCCTCGTCTTGAAATATTTGCAGCCCAGTAATTCGGAGAAAACAAATAGGCCTAGCTTGGGTATTCTTCAAAAAGAAATACTGGGCTACCTATTTTCCCAAAGAACTGGTGCATGAGCATTTAGCTTTATTTATTTATTTATTTACTTATTTATGTTTAGAGGACCATGAGCATGTACCTGGGCCGGATTCATGTTAGAGCCTCCCTTCCAGTTAATTATGGGCTTCTCTATTGGGCCTTCATCAGTGGGCTGCATGTTATCAACAAGTGGAAAATGTGTTCCGAGTTTCAAAAAAAAGTGTTCCGTACGACAAATAGTATGCGCTACGTACGGTACGGGGCACGAAAGGATCGTACCATGCAACGACTTCCAAAACATTGTGTTTGTCGTTCTAATAACACATTTATTCAACCAACAGACGAAATATACTACTGATTGTACATTGAAAACAGCAGCAGCAACAACCAGGGCTGGGGGTGCAACAGAAGCAGTAAGTAGGCCAGAAGAGTGAAGACGCAGCTCTCTCTTCCAAACCAAACATCAGCCATCATTACAAAAGGGCTACCAAAAAAGAACAAGTGTATGCATCAAACTAAATAAAGTTCCTACTACACAAAGTGTACGCATCTAACTAACTAGCTCAGTTAGAAGTTACTATTTATTAAGCTATGGAGATTGGCTGACGGCTTGAACCAGATGGGTGCCTGATGGGGGGAAACTCCAGCCAGCAGGTCGAAGTCTGATAGTTGCGACCCTCTCTCCTACTTTGGGCTGCAGAGCATGGTGGCACATATCAGGGTATGGTGCATGCAGAGACGCATGGTACGCTATGTACACACAGTTTTGCCTGATGAACGAAACCATGCTGCCACCATGATCCTTGCCGTCAGTTATCTCCTGGTTAATCAGATAATTCAGTCCGACAAACATAGAGCGTGTACCAAGGCTACTTACCAGCCTCCAGTCAAAAATTCCTGAAGGCCCAGAGAAGCTGGGATCCTGCTCAAAGACCTTGCAGTGACTGTGATTGTATTCCGTGAAACAACACGTTCGGTACGTGCGAACGATCATCAATCTTTCGTCGTCGTCTGATCGAGCCAGGAACCACCTGCAACTTCCATGCCGCTTTTCTTTGAAAGGTTCTGGGATTAGGAAGGGTAGGGACACCAGGCGGCCTACAACATCATATCAAGTTGGAGTAAAATAAAGAAGGGCTCTTGGTTTAGTTAATCTTAAGAACAGCATGTTATGAGCATGAATATTTTTTCAGCAAATGTTGACAGTAATATAAGCAAGCCATCATGATATCATAGGAAAGTAACATACTACTGTAATAGCCGTTTGTAGTGATGACTGGAGTAGGCCAGCAATACGTCCAGCCATAGAAGGAGTCGACAGCGTAAATGAAGCCCTTGTGTTCAATGGCATCAGAGATCCATGGAGGATGTATGATCCTGCGATGGACGTGCAGATTTATCCACTTACCGTAGTGACCTGTCAGATAGGCGAGACCGCGGTTGAAGAACGCAATTAGCCTGAAGTCTTTATAATTCGCAGATCTTGTGGGCACTTGGCAGATTACAACCTTGAGCAAATCAAACTTGGTATCATGTTGGCTACTGTAAGATTCCGAGTATTCTGGGCCGCAGTGCCAAAGCAGTGCAGTGTTAATCGAAGGAAGGGGGATCAATCGCCGGGTGTAGACCTCCATGAGCATCCAGCTGCCGCGATCGTCGATGAGCACCATCCAAGATGTGTTCATGCCGACCCAGTATATACCGTTAATGTAGTTGAGGCTGACGGGGATCGGATCGCAGTCAAGGGGGTTGATGCTCGCCACCCTACGATCGTTATGCTGCGTGAAACGCCATTTCTGAAGATCAGGCGGCATCAGCAAGCAAGGAGCTAGCTTAAAAAGCTCCGGCCTGAGGGCTTTGAGTAAATGGTACAGCCCCGACGAGCACGCAGCGAGCGGCATGGTACTGAGATTGTCCACACGCGAAACAATGAGCTTGATTACCTTTGTGGGGAGCGAATTCCAGCCACTCTTTTGGCGGACGCTGATCGGTTCTGCCATTGTTAGTGCTTGGGTTTCGGACGAGGGGGGGAGGCGCCTTAGCGGGGATGGAAGATTGGACGAGATTATGTGTGGACAAAGATGGAGAAGCGAATATGTGCTGGGGGAAGTGGGCAGGTGATGATGACTACAACATGCCACTTGACTTACGAGACACATACCAGCATCGCAGGGTCATGTCGATGCTAGAAAACTTGCTTGAGTGATCACAGTACTCGTACTCCCTATAGTGCTATGCCCTAACTTGCTTGAGTAGAGTAGTAGAGTAGGACTCTGCTCTACTACTAGCACCGGAGGAGTAGTATATTCTAATCTAAAATAGTTACAAACTTCAATGCCCGAGCGTGGAACGAATACGAACCGTGCTCAAAGACCGTGTCTACGTGGTGTTTGGACATGGGCGACAACCTCAACGCCAACGGTGCTGCTCCCGTTGCACCGTATGTGTTTCTGTCCTTCCTGTTCGAAATCGTGGTAGAATTCATGTTTCTACTCTGTATCCTACTACTATGCTAGTCCACATTATTAGTTTCATCTCTATTATAGCCGTCATGATTTATTTTGTGCTTATTCGGATTAAATCTCGTAGTAACTTTCTCATATATTCAACTGGTGCAACGTCCCCTACAGCCACTCCCGTTTCATGGACGGCCTGGTCGATGTTGGAATTTTGCTAGTAGGCCTTTATAAGGTGAGCTCCTCTACCACTTGTATGAACATGAGAAGAGGAGACCTACACGCGCACTCCTCCTCCTCGCTCGCCTCGCCACACCACACCTCGTCACGACGCACCGCGGGTTGCGGGATTGAGCCGAGCCGAGGACAGAGCTATACTCCCACGACCTACCCGGCCCGCACTATATAGTTTCTCACCACCGTTCCAGATCATTGCGCCGCCAAGCAAGTCTTCTCCATCCCTCCTTCTGGTGTGCACCAGGAGAAGGGACAGCAGGCCTCCGGAACCCCGCCTCTCGTGATCTTGTACGGGAGAGGGGCGATCAGGTTTTTGGGGAGTGCACTCGCGCGACTGCTGGCAGCGACGACTTCGCGAACGATGACTTCTTCCCCAACCTCGGCAACCTCATCTTCGAAGACATGGGCGACAACGTCAACGCCGGCGGTGCTGCTCCCGCTGCACCGTATGTGATTCTATCCTTCCTGTTCGAGATCGTGGTAGAATTCATGTTTCTAGTATGTGATCTGTTCATCTGCTATGCTAGTTCGCATGATTAGTTTAATCTCTGTCAATGCTGTCATGATCTATTTCCTATTTATTCGGATTAAATATCATAGTAATTTGCTCATATTTCCAACAATCCAAAAACCTGATAATAGGCCCTTCGTCCACTGCTATGAGTGCCCGATGCCGTTTTGTGGCTCGCCGGCGGACATGGTGCATCACCTCACGGATGCGTGCAGCGGTCACTGCTGGCCCTTGGCGGAGAACATCAAGTACGAGACGTGCTACCCATTCACCATGCCGGAGTCGCTGGAGGATCACCGCCGCCTGCTAGTCTCAGAGGAGGACGACAGCGTCTTCCTCCTGATCGTGGGCACCGGCGAGGCCCGCGTAGGCCGCCGCCCCGTCTCTGTAATGTGCGTCAGGGGCGACGCTGCTGACGCTGACACTGACACGAGGCCGATGTACGGGTGCGTGGTCAGTGTTACTACCCCTCGGCGTCGCATGGGCGGCGACACCGGCCTCATCGAACTGACTTGGACTCTGGGGAGCTGGGACTATCCCGCCAATGTGGACTTGGAAAACCCATGGCATCCTTTACCCGCCCACGCGGTGCACGGGGACTCCAAGGAGGTTCACCTGGACATACGCATTATCAAGTTAAATGTTGATCATTAGTCCTCGCTCAATGTAATCCGCTGTCTAAGCATGTGGAGACTTCCATGCAGGATCTTGCTCTATTGGAGTATCGCGCATGAATGAAAGTGTATCCATTTATGGTTTAGTCTAGAATCTTCCATGTATGAATTTTTACTACAGTATTGTTGAAAGACTTGCGATGAACCATTTCTTACATCTCCTCTGCCCGCTTGCAAGTCATCCTGATTTAGTCCCTCCGTCTAGGTGTATAAGGGCATGGTTAATATTACTTAATAGTATAGCCAACTATTGACTATAAGAAAGTGCCATGTCATCTGTAGCCAACATGTATAACAATCGATACTCAAAAACTAATTCTTAAAGATCATTTCTTGCAAAGCACAATAAGTGTTATTTCTTCACAAGTTTTGGATGCAGGTTGAATAGTTGAACACTTTTGTTTGCAAAAGATACCTTTTTATATATTTCACCCGGATGTTTGTGAGCTCTAGAGATGAAATAATATCCGAAGAAACCTATCGATACACGTTACACATGAGATGACCCCCACATCCTTTGTCAAAATAAACAACTCCCCGATCAATGCATTTCACTCTTCGGTGGACGGCGCAGTGGACGGCGCAGTACTATTCGATTTGACAACTACAACTAGTATATTATAAAAAACAAAAAATAGTAGTAGAGATAGAGATAAGAATAGAGACTAGGGAGGAGCACCATCTACTGCTTCATGGGCTACTCTTGCGCTCCATTCGGCGGCCGCAACGTCCCCTACAGCCACTCCCTCCTGCGCTCCATTCGGCGGGCGCTGTTGAAATTTGGGGAGCACACTCTTGCGACTGCTAGCAGTGACGACTTCACCAACGACGACTTCTTCCCCGACCTCGACAACCTCTTCCTCAATGACATGGGCGACAACCTCAACACCAATGGTGCTGCTCCCGTTGCACCGTATGTGTTTCTGTCCTTCCTATTTGAAATCGTGGTAGAATTCATGTTTCTAGTATGTGTCCTAGATTCAATCTGTTCATATACTATGCTAGTCCGTATGATTAGTTCAATCTCTGTTATAGCCGTCATGATTTATTTTGTAGTAAATCTCGTAGTAACTTGCTCATATATTCAACTTGCGGAACGTCCCTTACAGCCACTCCCGTTTCATGGACGGCCTGGTCGATGCCTCCAAGGAGCCCTTCATCTACTGCTATGAGTGCCCGGTGCCGTTTTGTGGCTCGCCCGCGAACATGGCGCATCACCTCATGGATGCACGCGGCACTCACTGCTGGCCCTTGTCGGAGAACATCAAGTACGAGACGTGCTACCCGTTCATCGTGCCGGAGTCACTGGAGGATCAACGCCGCCTGCTAGTCTCGGAGGAGGACGGCAGCGTCTTCCTCTTGATCATGGCCACCGGCGAGGCCCGCGCAGGCCTCCGCCACATCTCTGTAGTGTGTGTCAGGGGCGACGTCGCTGATGCTGACGCTGACACGAGGCCCATGTATGGGTGCGTGCTCACTTTTACTACCCCTCGGCGTCGCGTGGGCGGCGACACTGGCTACGCCGAGCATACTTGGACTCTGCGCAGCTGGGACTTTCCCGCCGATGTGGACATGGAAAACCCATGGTGTTATTTGGACTCCAACAATGTGCACGAGGACTCCAAGGAGGTTCACCTGGACATCTGCAATTTCTAGTTAAATGTTGATCATTAGTCTTTGCTCAATGTAATCCACTGTCTAAGCATGTGGAGACTTCCATGCATGATCTTGCTCTATTGGAGTATCGCGCATGAATAAAAGTGTATCCATTTATGGTTTAGTCTAGAATCTTCCATGTATGAAATTTTACTACAGTACTGGTGAAAGACTTATGATGAACCATTTCTTACATATCCTCTGCCCCCTCCCAAGTCATCCTGATTTAATCCCTCCGTCTAGGTGTATAAGGGCATGGTTAATACTTAAATAGTATAGCCAACTGTTGGTTACAAGAAAGTGCCATGTCATCTGTAGCTAACATGTATAAAAATGGATACTCAAAAACTAATTCTTGAAGATCATTTCCTGCAAAGCACAATAAGAGTTATTTTTTCACAAGTTTTGGATGCAGGTTGAACAGTTGAACACTTTTGTTTGCAAAAGATACTTTTTATCTATTTCACCCGGATGTTTGTGAGCTCTAGAGATGAAATAATATCCGAACAAACCTATCCAAATGAACTAACCGAGGCATCTCCATCTTAATTTTCTCTTGCAAGTCATGTGTGGTCCCTTCATCGTGAAAATGCTCTGGCCGTCGCATTGATTTGCATGCTTGGATAGCGCCACCATATTTTCAAAGGAGGAGCGAGCTCTATATTTCAGCCAAGGCATGCATGATTTGAGGAATTATGGTTGGGCATGCATGTAGAAAAGGGAGGAGAGTAATATGCATGCGAGGAATTAAAGGAAGGGAGGCCAGCGGCTAGGCATTCAAAGGTGGCTGCATGCAAGATTACACGGGATCCAGATACTAGTCCCAAAATCAGTTCCTCTTTTTGCGGACATGCCTTGGTACGAAAGATTGACAAGTTAGGCCCTGTAAAAATGGATGGAGGGAGTAGTAGTACATGTAGAGGGCGGCGCTGCACGGGAGTCTCACCTCTCACCCCGCTCGTGGCGCGGCAGTAAAGCCGTCATATCACAAAACCCAACCACTCCCAGTAATAAGTGGCCTGGTAAAATAAACGGACAAGCAACCATCACATCCCTCCGTCTTTTTTGCATTTCATCTCTCTGCATTTACTTTCTCCAGTTCATCTCGCACACTCGATCCCTAGCTACTACTCCTAGGGCCAGTTCTTTTGGCGGCTTCCCCAGCTTTTCCCACAAGACTAGTCACAGTGGAGAGTAACAATAAGGCGCCTCACTCATTTATTTGGGCTTCTAAACTACTATTCCGTCCTGGTTATTCCTCACCATTGTAATTTGTGCTAAATTTTGACCAAAGATTTAACTGGTTTTTCCTCACCATTGTAATTTGTGCTAAATTTTGACCAAAAATTTGACACAGATTACAATGGGGACCAATAAACCAGGACGGAGGTAGTAGTTATGGGATTACTAATCTAGAAGCCTAAAAGAACGGCACAACCCTGGTACTCCTACTAGTAGTCGTACTCAAGTTGGAATTCCAATTGCACGGCACAACCTGTTAGGCAAAAAAATTTGATACAGGGTGTAGGAAGCGGTCTGGGAATTTGCATGCCTTTCCAACCAGTGAGATACTCCGTACAAAGTACGAGAGAGAAATAACCATAGAGAAGGAAGCTAAAAGTAAACAATCAAACGAGCATTTTTCCATTTGTTTTGCATTGAATCGTTTCACAAGCTTGACTAGTGCTGTTTTTCCACTTTTACAAAAACCGCATTGTAATGTTAAAACGTGCATTTGCACGTACATAAGTAATAGTAGTACTCCCTCCGTCTAGGTGTATAAGTCTTCCCTCCTTCTTGGTCACGGTGCATAACCGAAGATGACTTATTGACCTGGACGGAGGGAGTAGCACAGTCTGCAAGCATATATCGAGAGAGACGTGTAGTGTGATAGTATATAGTAAAGTTTGTGCTATATGCACGTACTTGCAAAATGCATACGAATACACAAGGTTTCCAAACTTTCCCTTTTATATACTTAATTAAGGACGCTAAAAATTCCTGAACATTCGGGATTTATCATTTGCGTCCCAAAACTAATGAGATCGCCTTACGAAACAAAAATTATACTCCTCCTAAAAGCCACAACACTCGCAGGAGCGCTTGCGGCGCGCCACGAGTGCCCTGGTGCGCGGCCGTTTCCCAGCATGCCGACACAACGCCTCTTCCTCAGCCTCGCAACTTGCGAGGTGCTGATTGGCGGCTTGCCGACGGGCGAGCGCGATCTCACCGGTGTGGTGATCCGGCGCCAACAGGTACTCCTCCTCACTGGAAGCGTGCACCCGGTCCACGTACCGCCAAGCGTAGATGAGGCGCTTGGGCCCGACTGCACTCAGGGCGTCGGCACGGGCATCCTCCGCCACCCTCACGGCCCTCGCACGAGCCTTCTGCCAAAGAGCCAATTGCCTGACTCTCTCGGACGCGACATAGGCCTCCCAGGCAGCTTGTTCCGCGGTGCACTTCTCTTCCTCGGCCTTCTTCTCCACCTCTATTTTGGCGCGCTCTGCTGGAGGCAAAGCCTCCCACAAGGCGACATCCATTTATTTCCAAAGCTCCTCAAGGATGGGGGGCTCGGCAGGCGGCGCGGCGTTCTCCTCGTAGCGGGGAGCCGATGCGTCCTCCGGCGCGCGTGCTGGCGAGATTGGGAACGCCGATGCGTCCACCTCGACGCGTCACGGAGAGGAGCAGAACGCCGACGCGTCCTCCTCGACTAGTGGCGGCGAGGAACGGAACGGCGACGCATCACGTCGCGGCGAGGAGCGGAACACCGATGCGTCCTCCTCGACTAGTGGCGGCGAGGAACGGAACAGCGACGCGTGACCGTCCGCGCGGTGCTGCGAGGGGCTCCTAGGGCTTGGGAGGGGCGATGCCATGGTGGTCGATGTGAGAGGGAGGGGGAGGAGATAGAGATGAACGTGAATGTGAGGGGGAGGAGATAGCGATGTCGTGGGAGGCGCAGTATTTATACCGAGCAATGGCACACCTACGTAAGATATGGACTGAGCTGCACTGACTTAACTGCAGGTCCAGTTGCGTCATTGACATGTGGGCCAGACCCATGTTGGGCCCATATGTCAGTGATCAAATGAACCTGTAGTTAAGTAACAGCTACGTGGGCATATTTGTTGGAGTAAATTACGGGGGAGCGAAGGGGTGGAAATATTGCTGGTCACAATGGATTGGACGAGCGTGGGGGGAGGAGAGTCATGCATGCAGATTTTTTCACACGGGGTGGAGTGGTGGGACCGCAGGAGGGAGAAGGAGAGTTTGGCAGGCATATTATTTCCACACATGGAGAGGAAAAGATTTGGAGATGAACAGGCTTCCTGCAGGTATGGGGAACGGTGCATAATAAGTCATCTTGCATGCCGGGCTAGGTATAGTCTCAAGTCATTAAAAACAAACACGCCCCACACATGTTCATATTTCAAGGTGCACTAAATTATTGCATGCGATGATTAAGGCTGGCCATAATGGTGGTATCTTAGCTGGTATATCATGGACACGGGAATAGCAAACATGTTGATGTGGCAAAGAATTAAAGAAGAGAGGGGGGTTAGAGTATCTAGTGTTCATGCATGCATTGGTAAACACATTTTTTTGTGGAGAACGACAACACTAGTTGAGTACTTTTGCAGACTTCAAAAACTATTCCACAATGTGTCAACATTCACAATGTCAAATCAATATTTTTACACTCATTATAAAACGTAGTTCTTATACTCATTATAATCAGTACTCCCTCCGTCTAGGTGAGCAAGTCATCTTAGATTGTGCACTATGACCAAGGAGGAGGGGAAAACGAGAGATCTTAATGTTTATTTGCTAATTAATAGCATTGCATGCAATGAACTAACCACTTCATGTCGTGTTTGGTAGTCTCAAGTCATTAAAAGCATGCACACCCACATCTCCTATTGGTCGATATGTCAAGAAACAAGAAACGAGGTAGAAGTTAATGCATCGCGCCTAAGTGTTTTGGGAATATTGTTTCGAATGAGTGTACTGGTGTGGCTGGTTAATTAATATAAGGTGGTGTTCAAAAAAAGTATAAATTTGGTGAAACACTTTGCAAACGGTTGATGGGAGTAAAAAGGACCAGAGGGAGTATCATGCATGCGGAGTAGGAAAAAAAATTCGCTTGTCTAAAAAAAGGCAAAAAAAATGCTCATTTATAGCCGGTCGAAGTCTCCAAGGGCGCGACCGCGCGAGTGAGGCGAAGGTCGTGGGAGGCGCGACGTTTGACGGAATTAAGTGAAGTTACATCCACGCGCCGGCATGGCGTGCGAACAGGCAGAAGCTATACCGTCAGGCCTACGATATGGGTCTAGTAGACATGACATCTAGTGGGTCCCGCATAGTTCTCGAGAACTCTTTGGGGGCTTGTAGCCGTTTATCCACCGGGCAAGCCAGCAACCCCACGCCGTTCGCACTCCCTACTCGTCCTTGTCTTCTACCTTACAACAGTTCGCTCCCAGTCGTCCCGTCCTTTCACATTAGTGCGCTCCCTTTTTTTTGCGGGGTACAACAGTTCAACTTCTCCTAACGCTCCTCCAAAATCCATGGCCTCCCAAATCTCCATGGTCACGGCTGAGTACCAGGTTAGATCCATCACCAACGATCAGTTCATCGTCATCTACACACGTGGATCCGAGACGGTGAAAGCATGGCTTGCTCGCTTCCTACGCATGTTCAATAGTTCAACGGATGAGTGGGTCGCTGGGCTAGATGTTGAGTACACCATGGTCCTGGGACGAGAGAAGGATCTAAAGGACGAAGAGAGGAAGAAGCCCGCCGTGATCCAGGTTTGCGTACATAACATTTGCTTGGTCTACCACATATGCCATGCCGACGTTGAGTGCCAGGATTTTAAGAACTTCCTTAAGGACAAAAGAGTGAAATTCATTACTGTAGGCTTTAAGAATGACAGTGACGTCCTGCGTCGGATAGGTCTCGTTGTAGGCCAGCCCTTCGATCTCCAGAAGGCAAGCCCGGTGTCCTCCTCTCAACCTTCAATGCTGACCCTGTCAGCAGCCATGATTGATCCTTCGTACGCTAAACTGAAGAAACCTCATCACGAGTTTCATCATGCATGGGAGTCGAAGACATTATATGAAGATCACATCCTGTACGCAGCAATGGATGCCTACCTTTGTTTAAATATCTACAAGGGTTGGATGAAGAAGCACAGCTCAATGTCCGGTTCAAGCAAAGAAGCATCGGCGAAGAGGAAGAGGAAGAGGGACAATGACAAAGTCGAGGACGTGGACTCGGACTCCAAGTAGGTGGCAGTGCCGTCGCTCATGCTGGTTCTACTCCAGTGTCAAGCGGACTAGTTGCTTATTAGTTTATTTTCAAGGGTGTGTTGTGCTGAGGCCCCAGCAGAACTATGTTTATGTTCTTTCTCGTTATTTGAACTATGTTTATGTTCTTTCTCGTTATTTGAACTCTTTAGTACGTACAATAGTACTAGTACTATGTCTAACTACTGTTCTTCTTGCAGTTGATACTACTACTCGTATCTTCGTGTTCATACTGTACTTAATACGTTCATACTAGTAGTATAATTTGGCTTAGTCTATTTGTGAAAGAAGTTCGACGGAGCGAAGGAAGAAGACGGCAGAAGAGGTGGAAGAAGCCCTTCTAGCCATCCATGTTGCATCAAATGGCTCACATGAGTTGACTAACCCAAATTGCTCCTTTAGATTGCAGGATCCACGTGGCATTCAAGGTATCGAAGGTAGATTATGCGTCCGCACCCGGTTTGCGGGCTCGACGCGCGCGCGACCGGCTTCCGCCGCAACAGCCACCATGCGCGCCTCCTCCGTGCGGGCGGAGACGACAATGACACGCTAGTTCCTCCTCGCCGGCGAGCTGGAGCACGCGCTCGTCCTCCTCTTCGTATGCTGCGTGCTTGGCAGCGCGGCGGCATCGCGAGGAGGGACTGCAGACGACGTGAGCGGGCGAGCCTTCGGCTTCATGGCACAGGGATGGCGGCGACACGGCGGTGATGGGCGAGAAATTGTTGGCCGGAGCAGGCGTGCGCCGGCATGCGCAACGGCGGTGGCATATTGATGAGTGCGCGTGTGGGAGCTTACTTTAGTTTTAAATATAAGGTTGGTCAAACTTAAAAGAAAACCGTACTAGTACACGTAAACATTAGACTTAGGCAGCGCTTTTATTAGTTAGTACCACAGCCACGATACGGAATCCTGTGCAAGCGCGTGAACCGCGGCCGTGCGGTCGATTGAACGGTGCGTCACCGTGTCGCGCTCGAAGGACATCTACCGAACCTTTTTGTGTGTGTGAAAACAATCCTCGAGTATTACTCAACTTTTTTTCCTGTGAAAGTTCTTGACGCTGCAATATTTCCATATATTTGAATTTAGCTGCAGTTCGTGTTTATTTGGATTTGGACGTTTTAGGTGCGCCCTAGTTTTTTTAATATTGATTTTGTGTGTGTGACTGAGAGAGAACATGTGTATGTGTCCATATGTGTGTTGTGGTGGAAGGGCAATGTGGAGACGGTGTGCATGTGATACAGACATAGAGAGGTGTGAATGTGCAAATGATCATGCATGAGTGAGACATAGATAGATGCCGATACGTTGTGTATACATGAGAGAATGGTCTTCTAGTTTACTTGTGTGGGTGTGTGTGTGAGAGAGAGAGAGACAGAGAGAGGAGCATCCGTAACACAACAACCATCTCTCTCGATTCGTCCATCCCTCGCACGGTTGCATGCAACACAAGCATCAACGCGCACATTTTGACACCCTCACCCGGCCCCTGCCACCTCAAGGCCCGCACAATCTCTTCGTGAAACCCATTTCTCTCCTTAGGTTTGTTTTCTCTCAATATCTGACACACACACACACAGAGACACGCAGCACAACACACACACTCCCCTGAGCACACAATTCATCCCCATCCAAGGTTATACGGCGACCACTCTCGCTTGTGCTTCTTTGCACCCCGACAAGCACAACACCTCAATCTTCAAAGAGGGCAACGAGCAAATCGAAGATGGCGTCCACACCGCGCTAGAGAATGCGGGGTCATTTGGAAGCAGGGTGATGTGACGACGGCTGACTGACTCCTCCCCCCGCCCTCTCTCTCTTGCACAAAATTACCAATCCCTCTCTCCCTCGCACAAAATTGTCAATCCCTCAACCCACGAGATACTTCCCCTCTCGTCCATTTTTTTCATGCTCTCTCATCAAACATGTTGTCTCTTCTCCTTCCACGTGTACAGAATCCAGATGCACACGCATCTCATGTATATTACTTGTATGCATCTTTCTCACAGACCGAACTTCTTCCTCTCTCTTTCTCTCTCTATCTCTCTCTCTGTCTCGTTAGGTTTGATTCCTACTCTGTCGTTCACATACATACAATCTTTCCCGCCCTATCTGCTCCATCTTGAAAAGCTCTCTCTGCACGTTTCATTCACACATTGGGATATGTCAAAATGTTGCTTCTATAATGGCTGATGTAGAGTTATGGTTGTTCTTGTTCCATCCTACAAAGTAATAACTATGAAATGCATTTAGATTCTCATTTGATTGGGATTATGTGAGTTTGAGCATGTTGTGAAGTACTATAGACCTTGTATACATCTTGGGATTCGACAATGATTGTAACTATTGAATTGTATAGACCATTACATTCGAAGTCAATAGCCTAATATATTTATTTCACAATATCAACAAATGATTAGTTCACTACAAACTAAGAAAACAAATGTGTACTCCCTCCGTTTTTATTTAAGTCCGCGTATTAGCATTGGTCAAAGTCAAGTTTTGTAAACTCTCAAAAAGCTTATAACAAAAAATATTAACATATACAATAACAAATAAATACCATTAGATTCATTATTGAATGTACTTTCACATCATACATATTTGTTATGGTAAATGTTTATATTTTTCTATAAACTTGGTCAAACTTTAGGAAGTTTGACTTTGGTTAAACCTAATATGCAGAGTTTACTACTACTACTCGCTAGTTGCTTAGCCGAATCACTCAACACGCTACACGGGGAGTCCAGTGTCACAAAATTTTGAGGTCAGCGGAAAATCTCCCGCAACCCTAATACGAGCAGTGGGAAGTTACCATCATAGCCTTCGGAACAGGCCTACGGATGACGCTTGGTAGGGGGCTGTTTTCGTAACTTCAGGTTCACCCTACCCAGCCAACGCCACCCCGGCACCTAGAGTAGTACACCTGAATACTCCCCAATTTCTATCCCCACCGCAAAATAGACTTCTCCATGGCACCGCAGCCTTCATGCTCCTCCCCTTTACATCGGCGCACTCGTCCACCGCAACACATCTGCCTTATCGACGACCTCGTACGCCGCACTGGAACCGGTCCACCGTCGTCGTCATACACGGAGCCTCTTCCCCGGCATCGTCTTCCACGGTCTCGGATCTGCTTCCCGGAAGCCGACGCCAAGCGCAGAAGTACCACCGTCGTGGACAATGAACTGACTCCCGTTGCCGACCATGACTCACAGAGGCCGCCACGACCATCGTTCTCCTCCTCGATTGGTAATGTGTGTATTGAATCACTTAGCAGTACATGTGC
Source organism: Triticum urartu (assembly GCF_003073215.2). Lineage (NCBI taxonomy): Eukaryota > Viridiplantae > Streptophyta > Magnoliopsida > Poales > Poaceae > Triticum > Triticum urartu. The sequence goes on along the minus strand of NC_053027.1, from coordinate 387,447,659 downwards.
AGTTCCAATTTTGTTCATACCTACCCTTCAAATTTCCTGGGTGCTATTGTTCCCGTAAAAGTAATTGGTTATAGCCTCCATTGTCCAACAAAATATCAGCTTGTAATTGTGCGTCGCTCCTGTATCGCGCTGTGCTTGGGTAGGTTTTTCATATGCATCCAGTAGTGTGGCAAATGATGGAAAGGTTTTTAGAACTAGCAAAATGCCCATGCGTTGCACGCATCAAGATGCATTTGTATGAGTAGTTTATCTTGTTGGAGATGCTCTAACATGGCCGACGAGTGCTTTAATGTTGCCCACAAGATGCGCGAGTATTACTAGTAGTATATTTTTCTTGCCATGTTGAGATTTTAAAACCACGAGTGCGAACATGCAGAGGAGCAATGAAGACCAAACACGGGATATTCGGGACATCTTCAAGGAGCGTGGCAAGTTAAAGAGGAGCTGTACCGAACCTGTAAAACGAGCTTTGGTAAGTAACACCCTTTCAATTACTTTCGTGTAGCCTCGTGTTCTTCGATGTGTATATGTTGTAGTTTCTGTTTCTCTTAAGCGTGGTGTTCTTCGATGTGTAATAAGAAGAGTCTTAATCGTCCTAATGCTTTCGTTTTTAGCTTGATGTAGGAAGTGGGTTTTCTCACCTTGTAGTCTGTTTTTATTTATTTTTTCCTTTTGAATTCGCCCTATAGTGAGTCGTATTTATCTGGCTTCTACTAAATGGATCTAGGTTGCTCTGAGTATTGATCTAAAAAAGAAGTAACTTCATGCCAGGATGTAGTTCCTGCATGGAGGGAAGTATGGTCAACCTCGAGACATGTTTCCAAAATGAGGCTGGATTACACACAAGGTGCCAGTTCCCTAATGATGCTGGATTAGACCCAAGGTGCCAGTTCCCTAATGATGCTGGATTAAACACAAGGTGCAAATTCCCAGGTGGAGTCATTAGCTGTTCGTGTCCTCATGGCATTAGTAAAGGCTGAAAGAAAGCGTGCAACAGCCCTTGAGAATGTAGCTGAGTTCCTGAAGAAGCGAAAAGACCAATCAGATGCTCTCTTCACCCAAGCCAAAGAAGAGATGGAAGAAGCCAGAAATAAGCTAGCAGAGGCAGAGCAGGCTAGGCGTTTCTAGCTATCTAAAACTGTTGTCAATACAAAATTTCCTTCATAATAGCTAGGTTCAAATGTTTATCCAGTCAGCATGCCTGTTGTGATGTCCGTGCATCTACTGATGTGGCACAAAATGTTTTTTTTCGGGTCATGTAATAACAGCAATTACTTTCCAAACAATAACAGACGAAGCATTGGACATGGTATAGTTCACGCGCAAGCCCGACATTCCAAGTTCAACTTCCACATCAAACTCATGTTCATAGATATCTGCACATTCATACATAATGTCCACAACCATGATTCACTTCAAAGCCAAAAAAATGTGAGGAGAGTTATAAATAAAGAAAATCCTCTACTAGTTCCTGCTACCAGTGCGAGCACAACAAGTCAAGACCATGCGTAAATAAATTACATTTTAGTCATTTTTTGTATTCTAAAATGCCTGTCGGCTCGCGGAAGGACGTGTTGCCGGCACACGCGCGGATTCAATGAAGGCAGGCGGGGCAGTCTTAAGATGGTTGCACGCGGCGAGGAGGCATGCTCAGCCGGGCCTGCAGCGAGTGCGGCCCTCTTGGCCGGCGCGCCGGTTCAATGCCTGCGCTATGAGAGGTCGCGTCTGTGTCAGAGCAATCACTCCCTCCAGTCCTTTTTTGTTTGGGTATAACAAAATCTCGTTTTCCATTCACATTTTACAAGTAAAGTTCGTGGATAAACTTTGACCCAAAGTACGATGAGGACTAGTAAACCAGAATGGAGGTAGTAGTTTTTTTAATCAAGGAAGGGTTTCCCCTTCCGATTTTCATTAAAGAAAACCAGCATCTAAATCTAAACCATAGTATTTGCCCTAGAACTACCAGGTTCAACATCTCGCAACATAAACCCATACAACCTCCATCGAAAAAAACAAACCATACAACCATACGCCAAGGAGGTCCGTAGTACTGTGAATTCCATTTTCGCTCCATACCAATCGTTCTAAAAACTACTTACTACTTATAACGCACCATTGAAAATCGGAACTCTTAACCCCGCTAAAAAACGATATTTTAAACATGGCTACTCGATCTGTGGCAACTGGCCAGCCACCGCGCTCCAAGTCGTTCACCTGTGGTCCCGACCATCAACTCCTACGGATCAAATTATCACGCGAGCTGACTATTCCTACAAAGGTGCTCCACCACGTACCCGGTACCCGCGAATGCAGCAATCGTGCCCCTAGGGTTTTAGAGTTTATTTGTTAACGTTGCCTTTACGTAACACTCATGTGTGCGAGATAGCGAGAGGCCGACTGCGTGCGTGCGCCTCTTCTCTTCGTATATGTACTCCACCATTTGTCCGGTGTCCAAAAAATTATAATATCTACTAGCAATGTGCCAATGCATTGCCACACCATCAAAGTAGATTAATACAGTGGCGGAGCTAGATGCAGATTACGCTTGGGGCTGTGCTATGTTGAGTAATAAACTTCTATGATTTTCTATGCTTTGCATGAAGAAATTACAAAGGAAGTTGTTTCTAGGCCTAGGGCTATAGCCCTAGCTGCCCCAGGCCTGCCTCCGCCACTAGATTAATACATATTCACCGATTTGATAGAAAAAAAGTATAGCTTTGAAATACGTATATCACTAAAAATATGTTATGTTTCACTCAAAATATATTCCTTTGGCGGTTTTGATGAGATAAGGGAGGAATGTTGTTGGTTTCAAGATTCGAGAAGTGGTATATGTCTAATTTCTACTCTTACTAGCAAGATGCCCATGCATTGCACGGAACATCAAGATCTTGTGGGAGAAAAGGATGAACGAGGGAAGGCCTTATCTGCAAATGTGGTGAAGAGTGCGGGTAAATTGCCATATTTTCCTTCCTATCCGTCAGACATAAATCAGACGACCTACATTGCAGGATGGCATGCCCACCATCATCAACAACTCTATTTTTTATCCCTACTCTTATAATAAGCATTGTCGGTGATGATCGTGTGCCTGCCATCCTGCAATATAGGCCGTCCGATCTATATCTGACGGATAGGAAGGAAACTATGGCAATTTTAAAAAAAGATACCCACACCCCTCTCCACATTTGCAAATAAGGCCTTCCCTCATTCATCCTCCCCCCCCCCAAGATAAACTACTCATACAAATGCATCTTGATGTTCCGTGCAACGCATGGGCATCTTGCTAGTTGTTGCAAAAAGCCCATGTGTGTGTGAGAGAGAGGGCGAGTGCAGGAGGACGGAGTGCATGTGTGACAAAGACACAAGGAGTGTGTGTGCGATAGGTATCAGCTTAAAATGAGGCGATAGTGTGTGTGTGCACTATCAAGAGGGCATGTCTCAAGAAGGGAAGAAAAATCCACATAGATACAAGGAGCGGGAGAGAGACATGTATGCGATGGTGGAAGCACGAGTGTGTGGGTGTATAAACCTATCTAGAGGCTAGCTAGTCGATAAATGTTTGTGAGAGAAATACGAGTCGGGGTGCGAAAGCGAGAGTTTTGTGTGTGTGAGAGAGAGAGAGAGACGGTAGTCGGGAAGGGGAGTGGAAGCAGGAGTTGTGTGTGTGTGTGTCTGTGAGAGAGAGAGAGAGAGAGGAGACGGTAGTCGGGGTTGTCTGATCGGTAATTAAATTAATAATGTCAGTCTGGGATGGAGACAAAAAGGAGACCACAACAAATGTTGTGTCTACAGGAGAGATAGGGAGAGTAATTTTAGTGGTATGAGTCATATGTAGAGACATATAGGGTGTGTGAGAGAATCCCATAGAGAAAAAGACAAAGTGAAAGACGAGTGGAGACTGTGTGTTTGGCGGTGAAAAAGAAAGCTGAGGTACCGAGTGATACCAGAGAACAGTAGAGACGTGAGAGATAATGAAAACCGTGTAATGTATAATGATAGGGAGAGTGTGACACTTCTCAAGGGAGACCTTGAGAGACCATGTTTGCGAGGATAGGAGCAACATGAAGTGAGCGTGCGGGTGAGCTGGAGAAAAGAGAGTGATAGCTACCTGAAGGAGCATGCATGCGAGAGAGATGGGCGTGAAAGGAGTGAACAAAAAAGGGATTCAAATATTTGAATTCGAGATGATGATACATGTAATCCATACTCGAACCAAAATTGATCTATCAAACATGCATACTCATATGAATTCACGCACATCTATGTTATTTAATATGTAGATATTACTGATCCATACATTTTAGTAGAACATAATTTGGTTAAATTTTTTCGAATTCAACCTTAAGATTTCGAGATCGTTGTATTTGTAAATCATATTATACATATAAAGGAGCAGAATTCTTTGTTGTGCTTTTGAAAGTATATATAAAAAATGATGTATATAGAATGTAATTCCAATTGAAAATGGATCATGCCCGGAAAAAAATAGAATACAAACGGGATTCGAATTGAGTTGGCACGGTAAACGTGCACTCTGCAAAATTTGAACGAAGCGGGGAAAGTCGCAGTAACCGCCTGAAACCAAAATCTACGAGATGGAAATCACTACTGCCTATACCTGCCACGCAAAGCCTATATGCTGGATTTCTATAGGTTTCGATAGGGGTAGGTTTGTAATTTCACCCAAACGTGACGTAACCGCCTCTCACCCGGATTCATACACGGTGGGCGCTGATACGTCTCGAACGTATCTATAATTTTTGATTGCTCCATGCTATATTATCTACTGTTTTGGACTATATTGGGCTTTATTTTCCACTTTTATATTATTTTTGGGACTAACCTATTAACCGGAGGCCCAGCCCAGAATTGCTGTTTTTTTTGCCTATTTCAGTGTTTCGAAGAAACGGAATATCAAACGGAGTCCAAACAAAATAATCCTTTTTGGAACGTGATATTCGTCCCGAATATGACCCAGGAGACTTGGACCCTACGCCAAGGAAGCTTCGAGGTGGGCACGAGGTAGGGGGGCGCGCCCTACACCCCCAGGTGCGCCCCCCACCCTCATGGGCCCACCGAAGCTCCACCGACGTACTTCTTCCTCCTATATATACCCACGTACCCCCAAACGAACAGATACGGAGCCAAAAATCTAATTCCACCGCCGCAACTTTCTGTATCCACGAGATCCCATGTTGGGGCCTGTTCTGGAGCTCCGCCGGAGAGGGCCGTCATCACGGAGGGCTTCCACATCATCATAGCCTCTCCGATGAAGTGTGAGTAGTTTACCTCAGACCTTCGGGTCCATAGTTATTAGCTAGATGGCTTCTTCTCTCTTTTTGGATCTCAATACAAAGTTCTCTCCCTCTCTTGTGGAGATCTATTCGATGTAATCTTCTTCTTTTTGCGGTGTGTTTGTTGAGACCGATGAATTGTGGGTTTGTGATCAAGTCTATCTATGAATAATATTTGAATCTTCTCTGAATTCTTTTATGTATGATTGGTTATCTTTGCAAGTCTCTTCGAATTATCCATTTGGTTTGGCCAACTAGATTGGTAGTTCTTGCCATGGGAGAAGTGCTTAGCTTTGGGTTCGATCTTGCGGTGTCCTTTCCCAGTGACAGAAGGGGCAGCAAGGCACATATTGTATCTTTGCCATCGAGGATAACAAGATGGGTTTTATTTCATATTGCATGAATTTATCTCTCTACATCATGTCAACTTGCTTAAAGCGTTACTCTGTTTTTAAATTAATACTCTAGATGCATGCTGGATAGCGGTCGATGAGTGGAGTAATAGTAGTAGATGCAAAATCATTTCGATCTACTTGTCACGGACGTGATGCCTATATACATAATCATGCCTAGATATTCTCATAACTATGCTCAATTCTGTCAATTGCTCAACAATAATTTGTTCACCCACCGTAGAATACTTATGCTCTTGAGAGAAGCCACTAGTGAAACCTATGGCCCCCGGGTCTATTCTCGTCATATCAATCTCCATCACTTTAATCTTTCTTTGATTTTTTACTTTGCCTTTTACTTTTTACTTTGCATCTCTATACCAAAAATATTATCTCTATCAGATCTCACTCTCGTAAGTGACCGTGAAGGGATTGACAACCCATAATCGCGTTGGTTGCGAGTAGCTATCGTTTTGTGCAGGTACGAGGGACTTGAGCGTAGCCTCCTACTGGATTGATACCTTGGTTCTCAAAAACTGAGGGAAATACTTACGCTACTCTGCTGCATCATCCTCTCCTCTTCGGGGAAAACCAAGGCGAGCTCAAGAGGTAGCAAGAAGAATTTCTGGCGCCGTTGCCGGGGAGTCTACGCAAAAAAGTCAACATACCAAGTACCCATCACAATCCCTATCTCTCACATTACATTAGTTTCCATTTGCCACTCGTTTTCCTTTCCCCCACTTCACCCTTGCCATTTTATTCGCCCTCTCTTTCTACTTCGCCTTCTCTTTTCCGTTTGCTTTCCCGTTGCCATGGCCGAGTCAAAAAGAACAAAGGGTCCTTTCCAGGGTCTTAGTACCTTGGATGACCCCTCTATCGTCTCTAAGCTCAAAATTAATGATGCTATTGAAAGACCCACCGGGGTTACCAATGAGAGTTTAAATGATCTTGATGAAGATGACTCTAGAATTTTTCGTTATTTAATTGATGAGTCTCTAAAAGATGCTTGGGATAGGTTATTGAGGATTAGGGCCAGCTATATACCACAATATCAAATTGAGGTTTACTTGAAAGCTTTCTATGTTGGTTTACCTACTTCTTTCAAACAAGTACTAGATTCTATTTTTGAAGAGGGTTTTCTTGAAGGGGATGCTATAGATACCTATGAAAGGATGAAAACTATATTTGGGCACCCCATGAATGATAAAGTTGAATCTACTACCCTCTTATGCTTCTATCAAAATGAAATTATCAAAGAGATGAAATCTAGTACAGATGCAAATTTCCGTAACGTGCTTAATATTACTTCATCCATTAATGTCCATGTGCTTTCCCATAATAGGAGAACAAATGCCATAGAAAGGAAATTCGCTCTTCTCTTTCCTACTGCCAAAGATGGCAATACCTAGATCTATCCTCTCTTTTATGCCTAGCTAGGGGCGTTAAATGATAGCACTTGTTGGGAGGCAACCCAATTTTATTTTTAGTTTTTTGTGTTTTTCTTCTGTTAGGGAATAAATAACCCATCTACCTTCTGTTTGGATGTGGTTTTGTGTTTTAATTAGTGTTTGTGCCAAGTTAGACCTATTGGATCTTCTTGGATGATAGTTATTTGATCTTGCTGTAATTTCCAGAAACTTTGTGTTCAGTGGACGAATTGTTAAAAATCATCAGAACGTGATCAAATACTGATTCCAATTGCTGCTGAACAATAAGAAAATTGTCTAGGTCTTCTAATTTTGGTAGAGTTTTTGGAGTTCCAGAAGTTTGCGTTAGTTACAGATTACTACAGACTGTTCTGTTTTTGACAGATTCTGGTTTTCGTGTGTTGTTTGCTTATTTTGATGAATCTATGGCTAGTATTGGAGGGTATGATCCATAGATAAGTTGGAATACAGTAGGTTTAACACCAATATAAATAAATATTGAGTTCATTACAGTACCTTGAAGTGGTCTTTTGTTTTCTTTCTCTAACGGAGCTCACGAGATTTCTATTGAGTTTTGTGTTGTGAAGTTTTCAAGTTTTGGGTGAATTCTTTTGATGGATTATGGAACCAGGAGTGGCAAGAGCCTAAGCTTGGGGATGCCCATGGCACCCCAAGATAATCCAAGGACACCAAAAAGTCAAAGCTTGGGGATGCCCCGGAAGGCATCCCCTCTTTCGTCCACTTCCATCGGTAATTTACTTGGAGTTATATTTTTATTCACCAACATGATATGTGTTTTGCTTGGAGCGTCTTGTATTATTTGTGTATTTGTTTGTTAGTGTGCCACAATCATCCTTGCTGTACACACCTTTTGAGAGAGCCATACATGAATTGGAATTTGATAGAATACTCTATGTGCTTCACTTATATCTTTTGAACTATGTAGTTTTGCTCTATGTGCTTCACTTATATCTTTTGAGTGTTATAATTTTGCTCTATGTGCTTCACTTAGATCTTTTAGAGCACGGTGGTGGTTTGTTTTGAAGAAACTATTGATCTCTCATGCTTCACTTAAATTATTTTGAGAGGCTTAATAGCATGGTAATTTGCTTAATAATAATATGCTTGGTGTCCAAGATTTGTGAAATTTTCTTTTTAGTGCGTTGAATACTAAGAGAAGATTGAAGCATGATAATTGTTTTGAGATATGGAGGTGATAATATTAGAGTCATGCTAGTTTAGTAGTTGTGAATTTAAAGAATACTTGTGTTAAAGTTTGTGATTCCCGTAACATGCACGTATGGTGAACCGTTATGTGATGAAGTCGGAGCATGATTTATTTATTGATTGTCTTCCTTATGAGTGGCAGTCGGGGGCGAGCGATGGTCTTTTCCTACCAATCTATCCCCCTAGGAGCATGCGTGTAATACTTTGCTTTCATAACTTCTAGATTTTTGCAATAAGTATATGAGTTATTTATGACTAATGTTGAGTCCATGGATTATACGCACTTTTTCCCATCCTTCCACCATTGCTAGCCTCTCTAATACCGCGCACCTTTCGCCGGTATCATACACCCACCATATACCTTCCTCAAAACAGCCACCATACCTACCTATCATGGCATTTCCATAGCCATTCCGAGATATATTTCCATGCAACTTTCCACCGTTCCGTTTATCATGACACGCTCCATTATTGTCATATTGCTAGCATGATCATGTAGTTGACATCGTATTTGTGGCAAAGCCACCGTTCATAATTATTTCATACATTTCACTCTTGATTCATTGCATATCCCGGTACACCGCCGGAGGCACTCATATAGAGTCATATTTGTTCTAAGTATCGAGTTGTAATTGTTGAGTTGTAAGAAAAAAATAAAAGTGTGATGATCATCATTTTTTAGAGCATTGTCCCAAGTGAGGAAAGAATGATGGAGACTATGATTCCCCCATAAGTCGGGATGAGACTCCGGACGAAAAAAAATAGAAAAGAGGCCATAAAAAAGGGAAAGGCCCAAATAAAAAAATGAGAGAAAAAGAGAGAAGGGACAATGTTACTATCCTTTTACCACACTTGTGCTTCAAAGTAGCACCATGATCTTCATGATAGAGAGTCTCTCGTTATGTCACTTTCATATACTAGTGGAATTTTTCATTATAGAACTTGGCTTGTATATTCCAATGATGGGCTTCCTCAAAATTGCCCTAGGTCTTCGTGAGCAAGCGAGTTGGATGCACACCCACTTAGTTTCTTTTGATGAGCTTTCATATACTTATAGCTCTAGTGCATCTGTTGCATGGCAATCCCTACTCACTCACATTGATATCTATTCATGGGCATCTCCATAGCCCGTTGATACGCCTAGTTGATGTGAGACTATCTTCCCCTCTTTTTGGTCTTCTCCAAAACCACCATTCTATTCCACCTATAAGTGCTACATCCATGGCTCACGCTCATGTATTGCGCGAAGATTGAAAAAGTTAGAGTATGAAACAATTGCTTGGCTTGTCATCGGGGTTGTGCATGATTTAAATACTTTGTGTGGTGAAGATAGAGCATAGCCAAACTATATGATTTTGTAGGGATAACTTTCTTTGGCCATGTTATTTTGAGAATACATAATTGCTTTATTAGTATACTTGAAGTATTATTATTCTTTATGTCAATATGAACTTTTGTCTTGAATCTTTCTAATCTGAATATTCATACCACAATTAAGAAATTTTGAATTGAAATTATGCCAAGTAGCACTCCGCATCAAAAATTCTCTTTTTATCATTTACCTACTCGAGGACGAGCAGGAATTAAGCTTGGGGATGCCTGATACGTCTCCAACGTATCTATAATTTTTGATTGCTCCATGCTATATTATCTACTATTTTGGACTATATTGGGCTTTATTTTCCACTTTTATATTATTTTTGGGACTAACCTATTAACCGGAGGCCCAGCCCAGAATTGCTGTTTTTTGCCTATTTCAGTGTTTCAAAGAAACGGAATATCAAACGGAGTCCAAACAGAATAATCCTTTTTGGAATGTGATTTTCTTCCCGAATATGACCCAGGAGACTTGGACCCTACGCCAAGGAAGCTTCGAGGTGGGCACGAGGTAGGGGGCGCGCCCTACACCCCCAGGCGGGCCCCCCACCCTCGTGGGCCCACCGAAGCTCCACTAACATACTTCTTCCTCCTATATATACCCACGTACCCCCAAATGAACAGATACGGAGCCAAAAACCTAATTCCACCGCCGCAACTCTCTGTATCCACGAGATCCCATCTTGGGGCCTGTTCCGGAGCTCCTCCGGAGAGGGCCGTCATCACGGAGGGCTTCTACATCATCATAGCCTCTCAGATGAAGTGTGAGTAGTTTACCTCAGACCTTCGGGTCCATAGTTATTAGCTAGATGGCTTCTTCTCTCTTTTTGGATCTCAATACAAAGTTCTCCCCCTCTCTTGTGGAGATCTATTCGATGTAATCTTCTTCTTTTTGCGGTGTGTTTGTTGAGACCGATGAATTGTGGGTTTATGATCAAGTCTATCTATGAATAATATTTGAATCTTCTCTGAATTCTTTTATGTATGATTGGTTATATTTCCAAATCTCTTCGAATTATCCGTTTGGTTTGGCCAACTAGATTGGTAGTTCTTGCCATGGGAGAAGTGCTTAGCTTTGGGTTCGATCTTGCGGTGTCCTTTCCCAGTGACAGAAGGGGCAGCAAGGCATGTATTGTATCTTTGCCATCGAGGATAACAAGATGGGGTTTATTTCATATTTCATGAATTTATCTCTCTACATCATGTCATCTTGCTTAAAGCGTTACTCTGTTTTTAACTTAATACTCTAGATGCATGCTGGATAGCGGTCGATGAGTGGAGTAATAGTAGTAGATGCAGAATCGTTTCGATCTACTTGTCACGGACGTGATGCCTATATACATAATCATGCCTAGATATTCTCATAACTATGCTCAATTCTGTCAATTTCTCAACAATAGTTTGTTCACCCACCGTAGAATACTTATGCTCTTGAGAGAAGCCACTAGTGAAACATATGGCCCCTGGGTCTATTCTCGTCATATCAATCTCCATCACTTTAATCTTGCTTTGCTTTTTTACTTTGCCTTTTACTTTTTACTTTGCATCTCTATACCAAAAATACCAAAAATATTATCTCTATCAGATCTCACTCTCGTAAGTGACCGTGAAGGGATTGACAACCCCTAATCGCGTTGGTTGCCAGTAGCTATCGTTTTGTGCAGGTACGAAGGACTTGAGTGTGGCCTCCTACTGGATTGATACCTTGGTTCTCAAAAACTGAGGGAAATACTTACGCTACTCTGCTGCATCATCCTCTCCTCTTCGGGGAAAACCAACGCAAGCTCAAGAGGTAGCAGGCGCCAAAACACAGTGTGTCCTCGGCCGAAATCGACTCCCTCCCCGATTCATATTCATACACGGTGGGCGCCAAAAACAAACTCTCGTCGGCAAATATTCGGTGTATGCGAGATTACCGTCCTATCCCCAACCGACTAGTGTTGCTGTGATGTAGTAGAAAATTGAAACGGGTGCTAAGTTTGTAAATTTCCTCGCATTTGAGACAAGCGCGCCGTGAATACATGGTTCCCCCTTCCTCTCTACCTCCCTTTTCCCCATTCGTACTCCGTGGGCGCCAAAACACCCTCTCCACCCCACCCTCCTCCGTCCGCTGCCGTCGTCCGCCACCCCATCCACCGCCGTCCTCATCCACCATGCCGGAGCTGATACCCCGACACCGCCGTCCATTACAAGAGATTGACCTCTCTCATCCATGGCTTTGGATCGGGATCCTTGCATCCCGTTCTCTCGCTTCATCCCCGCCGTCGTCCACCTTGCCGGTGCCGCTCCTACGACCGTCTCGTCCACCGCGCCCCGCCGCCACCGTCTACCCTCCTAGATCTGCTTCCACGCCACCGACAGCCATCGCTACCGCAGTACCGTCAAATTCTCAGCAGATGCATACACGGCGCCGCACCAGAGGCGGTACTCTTTCGTATTTGCTCAACTTATTTATCGCAGCAAGAAAATAGATCGCCACTGCTTTACTCTGATTTCATGTCTTGGTTGTGAAGTTGCCTTTGTCCGGTTTGCACCTTAAGATCCGCCATGGCACGCTCAACACCATACTCGCAATGCTCATGGTTTTCCCCTTTTATATTCCACACTAGTTAAATCACAGTAGACTAAATTTCAAAATTGGGTCAGTCGATTTTTCAGAGCTCGCCGGAGTTCACCGGTGCGATCGAAGGGGCTCGGGTGGGACGGTGGTTGTGGGGGGCAGTGGTGGGGCCTCGTTGAATGAAGAAAACTCGGGGGGGGGGGGGGGGGGGGGGGGGGGGGGGGGGCCGGTGGTTCGGCCGGCGGCCCGTGCGGTGTTCTGTATGGGAAGCACAGTATGTTCCTTGTCAGGAAGGGGAGTAGGGACATCTACAGTCTAACAGCTGATAGAGCTGGCCTGTACATGATCGATAGGCTTTCAATTACTATCGGCAATACAACACCGTAATTTCCAGCCAGTTCCACTTTCCCGATTTATTTATCCTGGTGATGGTGTACCCCTGTTATGTACACTATGATCTGCCTAGTTGTTGTGTGCTCTTGTTATCATGGTTTGGCAATAAACTCTCTATACAGTATATTATGAACCTATCATCTGCCAGCTATCCTTACTTCTAGAGCCTATTTTTTGTGTAACAGATTATATAAATGCACGCACCATATTACAGCACACATGAGCTCTCTCATCAGAATCCAGTGATAGCACACAAGTGTTTACAGGGGCGCCCCTATATTAGAATATCATCTGCATTACAAAGATAATCTCACAACTATTTATGTTTTCATGGTTCTCAGATATCATACGCAATTACAGTGAATATCAGAATCCGCGCATCAGAAGAATATTGTGGAACACTGCAATGACTTACAAAATTGGCACCAAGGCATTGAGTGCCATTCTGGAAGCAATGAAACTCGTACGCTCCCCACCTGTTGATTCATGTTCAGAATATCATCCTAATGACTATTCTAACCTCGAGGAGTCAAAGGCAGATGGCCTGTCCTGTTCACCCATCAAGGTGCCTATTCTAATTTGGCAAGGTTTTATTGATTGCGCGTATCTTGCATATGTTGTCTTGCATTTCTTCTACTTTGTTGCACCGCCATCTGCTTAGTTTACTCATCATATATGTCGAGATGCCATGCCCATCCATTATCAATACATATTCCATCTGTCATCGTACCATGTTTTTCCACTCAAATGTTGTTCTGGTGCATCAGACATCAAAAAGGAAGAGGGTGATTGCCGAACCTGAAGGAGCACCAGCAAAGTCCTTGAAAAACGTGGTGGTGCCGGAGAAATCAGACAACACCCCACTTATATTGGCTGTACAACCAGTGACACAAAACGTAGGACCGACTCCAGCAGACTGTACCCATACTTCACTGGCCACACCACTAGCCCCACCACACAGGACCTGCACTCCAGCAAAAGGTATACCGATTTCATTTGCCATAGCACCAGCTGTACCACAGAAAAATCCCACTCCAGCAAAAAGTACAGCAAGTCCACCGGCCGAAGACCTATCCCAACTATAGAGACGGCCAATTCCTGTAGATTGGAACCCCATTCCATTTATTCCCAGTTTAAAAGACAATGCTTTCAATGTTGTTAGGGACTACGTGCATATATTCCCATCATGGGAAGATTATTATGAAGACAAACACCATTTTCACATCTTCCTGTCCAACTTACGTGTAAGTGCTATTATTCATGGTTATTATTTTCCTGTTTTCTGCTGATTGAACACATCAATGATTTACATTACATTGTTGTAACTAGGCGAGGGTCAATCTGGATAGTCATGAGGAGCAAAGCTTGCTTTTGCTTTTCAAGGAAGCATTGCAGCAGTATCGGTGTTACCTGAGGAAATCACACTTTGATGGCAAGTCTATAAACGAATTTCCGGTGAAGTCTCCTGTGCTAAATTTAGAAGACATTGAATGGAAAAACCTTGTTATGCACTGGTCTCGTTCCCAAGATGAGGTACTGTCTATGAAATCACATGACAATTTGAACTTCTACTTTTCCGCATGTGCCTTACAGATCTTTTTTGCAGGAAATCTGCTCGAAGAAGAATTCCGGTTTGACAAGAACGACATGATATCGCAAATATGTTGCCCGCTGCTTTGCTCTTGTTAGTACCTGTTGTCCTATATCACTGTACTTGCATACATACCTGGTTCATTATGTGACAGCAGTATGCATGATAGCTTGCTTATCAATTGTTCGCTCCAAATTATCTGATCTATATGAATGGTTACATTAGTGTAGAATATATCCAATGCCAATGTTTTTTAGCTCTACATTGTTCTTGTAAGTACATGCTGTCCTTTATCAGTGTACTTATAATGACAGGTAGGTGTTCATGTACCATCACTCTGCAGCTAATTTTCCTTTGCCCTCCATTTTCTACACATCAGATCTATATTTACTCTTACCATAAGGTTGGTACTGAAGAAGTTTAGCTGTGCATTGCTCTTGGCTGTACCTTTTGCATGTATCGCTGCACTTACATTTATAGCTACTTGGTTATGTAGCATCACTCTTCATCTTATCTTAAATATTCTCCATTTTTTCATATATTATCACATCTATATTTACTCTTAACAAAATGTGTAGAATAAAGGCAATGCTTTTGAAGAAGATTCTGCGGTAAACTTCTTGAACTGCCCCCCCCCCATCAGCATGGACAAGGCCTTTATAGAGCCCGTCTTCACCAATAATGTAAGTTTGTCCATCTCAAGCCTTCAAACTTTGTTGTATATATTTGGTTAGGCATGACTGCAACAGTTGTTTATTTTTGGTGTTTGCATCAAATTGCTTGTTTAAAGTTTATTATATGTAGTTCATAAACAAAAGTTTGTCCTTTCTCAATTTAAGTTTTCAGTTGTACAACCAAATTCCTTCTTCATACCATGTAAATTAAACTATACAGAGCAAGTGATCTTCTTTTGCACTGCATGTATGCTTCTGTTCTTCATCTGTAATCCAGTGGTGTGGTCAACCTACCCACTACAACACAATGTCATATTCTGCAGTGTCTTAACTATGAACAATGTCATATCATTCTACTATTATTTAAACTGTCTCTTTACTTTCCAATTTGAAATGGTATAAATTGACAACACACTAACCATTGATACTTATGAGTTCTTGATCTGTAATCCAGTGGTGTCATGAAGCTGCCAAGTCCTTCATAATGTCATTTCCTGCCATGTCTTGACCTGAACAATACCATATTGTGTTAATGCAAATTTAAACTGTGTCACTTTATTCTCAGTAAGAAATGTGATGAATTGTCAGCACTGATACTTTTATGTGCAAAACCTGTCATCTGTCTGCTTGTTTATCTTTCAGAGTGAGGAAGATATAAGTGTTGAACAAGCGCAGTCTCGTCATCTTGCTCAGCTGCTTGCGCTGCAGCTCCCTAGCAGGGCTAACCTTTCTTGAACTCTATTGAAGTGCTGTCGGTTTTGTATATTATTTTGTTGGCGTGTTTATTTGCACTGGTGGCGATCTTTGATGCCCAGTGTATGTAATCTGCTATCTGCTTATGCTTTATTATCATAGTGGCGAACTTTGATGCCCAGTGGATGTAATATGCCGTAATTTCTTTATTGTATAGTCTAGGTTTTTTCTTATTCACGATGCTGCAGTTATTTTACTGTATATATATATCATGTCTTCGCAGTAAACCAGCCAAACCGTAAAATTACGGTACATAATTGGGCCGTCATGCAATCACGATGTAGGTTGGGCCTGAAAACGTGCCAATCAGCTCACGGGCCGGCAGCAGCCCGAAATGAACCCTGGCCCATGATTGTGCGAATCAAATCACGGGCTTTTAACAGGCCGAAAAATTGTCTCGGTCCTTGTTTGGCCCAATCAGATATTGGCTACGAGCAGGCCGGATGCAAACCGGGCCGTAGTTAGGCCCAACTGTATGACGGGCTTTTAACAGGCTGAAATTAATATAGGGCCGAAATGTTAAACGGGCCCTTAACAGGGCAAAACTAATATCAGGCCGAATTACGAAGTGGGCCTTTAGCAAGTCGGCCCAAAAGCATAGTGTCCAGTTGACGGGCCGAATCTGATATGGGCCATAATTGAGCCCAAAGCCTCTTAAAGGGCCGGACCTGATCTGGGCCGTAATTTGGCCCAGAACATGGTAGGCCTTTAACGGGCCGGATCTCATATGGGCCACTATTAGGCCCGGAGCGTGGCAGACCATTAATGGACCGGATCAAATATGGGCCGGCATTTGGCCCAAAACATGGCAGGCAGTTAATGGGCCGGCCTACTAGGGTCCACAAAATCTTCTGGGCCTACAGCTGGGCCGGCCCATTAATGTCGGCGAAATCTCGTGGGCCTTTAGCTGGGCCGGCCCATTATGACCCGCAAGAATCTTGTGGGCTTTACCTGGGCCGGCCCATTATGGCACAAAAAAAATCTTGTGGGCCTTTACCTGGGCCGGCCCATTATGGCCCGCAAAATTTTGTGGGCCTTTAGCTGGGCCAGCCCATTATGGTCCGCAAAATCTCGTGGGCCTTTCGCTGGGCCGGCCCATTATGGTCCGCAAAATCTTGTGGGCCTTCAGTTGGGCCGGCCCATTATGGTCCGCAAAATCTTGTGGGCCTTCAGTTGGGCCAGCCCATTTAAACTTGATGGGCCGGTCCACGTGTCAACATATCATAGGCGGGTCTCACCCATTGGATGAGTTGACACGTGTCTCCTCCAGCCAATGATGATTTTACACGTGGAAAATCCCCATTGGTCGGGGCTGTTAACGGGTTATCGGATCCAAAACCCGACCCGATAGTTTAACGGCGTTCCGTTACGGTGGATGCCACATGTCGGTCACCCTTGACGAAAGCACTTCTGTGACGCGCGATTTATTGTCATGGAAGTGGACACTTCCGTGATGATAATTTTGGTAATGTCATGGAACACTTCTACGATAGCACAGGTATGACTATCTTGATTCTGTCATAAATTTGTCATGGATGTACATGCGTGACAAAAAAGCGACCTATTGTGACAAACACGTATCATCACGGAAGTGTATTTTTTTGTACTGATTGCATATCCCGGTACACCACGGGAGGCATTCATATAGAGTCATATTTGTTGTAAGTATCAAGTTGTAATTGTTGAGTTGCAAGAAAAATAAAAGTGTGATGATCATCATTTTTTAGAGCATTGTCCCAAGTGAGGAAAGAATGATGGAGACTATGATTCCCCTATAAGTCGGGATGAGACTCCGGACGAAAAAAAATGGGAGAAAAAGAGAGAAGGGACAATGTTACTATCCTTTTACCGCACTTGTGCTTCAAAGTAGCACCATGATCTTCATGATAGAGAGTCTCTCATTATGTCACTTTCATATACTAGTGGAATTTTTCATTATAGAACTTGGCTTGTATATTCCAATGATGGGCTTCCTCAAAGTGCCCTAGGTCTTCGTGAGCAAGCGAGTCGGATGCACACCCACTTAGTTTCTTTTGATGAGCTTTCATATACTTATAGCTCTAGTGCATCCATTGCATGGCAATCCCTACTCACTCACATTGATATCTATTGATGGGCATCTCCATAGCCCGTTGATACGCCTAGTTGATGTGAGACTATCTTCCCCTCTTTTTGTCTTCTCCACAACCACCATTCTATCCCATATATAGTGCTATATCCATGCCTCACGCTCATGTATTGCGTGAAGATTGAAAAAGTTTTGAAAAGTTAGAGTATGAAACAATTGCTTGGCTTGTCATCGGGGTTGTGCATGATTTAAATACTTTGTGTGGTGAAGATAGAGCATAGCCAGACTATATGATTTTGTAGGGATAACTTCTTTGGCCATGTTATTTTGAGATGACATAATTGCTTTATTTTTTATGCCAATTTGAACTTTTGTCTTGAATCTTTCGAATCTGAATATTCATACCACAATTAAGAAGATTTGCATTGAAATTATGCCAAGTAGCACTCTGCATCAAAAATTCTCTTTTTATCATTTACCTACTGGAGGATGAGCAGGAATTAAGCTTGGGGATGCCTGATACGTCTCCAACGTATCTATAATTTTTTATTGCTCCATGCTATATTATCTACTGTTTTGGACTATATTGGGCTTTATTTTCCACTTTTATATTATTTTTGGGACTAACCTATTAACCGGAGGCCCAGCCCAGAATTGCTGTTTTTTTGCCTATTTTAGTTTTTCGAAGAAACGGAATATCAAACGGAGTCCAAACGGAATAAACCTTTCTGGAATGTGATTTTCTTCCCGAATATGACCCAGGAGACTTGGACCCTACGCCAAGGAAGCTTCGAGGTGGGCACGAGGTAGGGGGCGCGCCCTACACCCCCAGGCGCGCCCCCACCGTCGTGGGCCCACCGAAGCTCCACCGGCGTACTTCTTCCTCCAATATATACCTACATACCCCCAAACGAACAGATACAAAGCCAAAAACCTAATTCCACCGCCGCAACTTTCTGTATCCATGAGATCCCATCTTGGGACCTATTCCGGAGCTCCGCCGGAGAGGGCCATCATCACGGAGGGCTTCTACATCATCATAGCCTCTCCGATGAAGTGTGAGTAGTTTACCTCAGACCTTCGGATCCATAGTTAGTAGCTAGATGGCTTCTTCGCTCTTTTTGGATCTCAATACAAAGTTCTCCCCCTCTCTCGTGGAGATCTATTCGATGTAATCTTCTTTTTGTGGTGTGTTTGTTGAGACCGATGAATTGTGGGTTTATGATCAAGTCTATCTATGAATAATATTTGAATCTTCTCTGAATTCTTTTATGTATGATTGGTTATCTTTGCAAGTCTCTTCGAATTATCCGTTTGGTTTGGCAAACTAGATTGGTAGTTCTTGCCATGGGAGAAGTGTTTAGCTTTGGGTTCGATCTTGCGGTGTCCTTTACCAGTGACAGAAGGGGCAGCAAGGCACGTATTGTATCGTTGCCATCGAGGATAACAGATGGGGTTTATTTCATATTTCATGAATTTATCTCTCTACATCATGTTATCTTGCTTAAGGCGTTACTCTGTTTTTAACTTAATACTCTAGATGCATGCTGGATAGCAGTCGATGAGTGGAGTAATAGTAGTAGATGCAGAATCGTTTCGGTCTACTTGTCTCGGACGTGATGCCTATATACATGATCATGCCTAGATATTCTCATAACTATGCTCAATTCTGTCAATTGCTCAACAGTAATTTGTTCACCTACAGAGAAGCCATTACTGAAACCTATGGCCCCCGGGTCTATTCTCATCATATCAATCTTCATCACTTCAATTTTTCTTTGCTTTTTATTTTTCCTTTTACTTTTCACTTTGCATCTCTATACCAAAAATACCAAAAATACTATCTATCAGATCTCACTCTCGTAAGTGACCGTGAAGGGATTGACAACCCCTAATCCCGTTGGTTGCGAGTAGCTATCGTTTTGTGCAGGTACGAGGGACTTGAGCGTGGCCTCCTACTGGATTGATACCTTGGTTCTCAAAAACTGGGGGAAATACTTACGCTACTTTGCTGCATCATCCTCTCCTCTTCGGGGAAAACCAACGCAAGCTCAAGAGGTAGCAAGGTGGAATCAATGTAAATGGAGGACCGAGGCCTCCACAACCCACCAGGGCCCAGGCGCGCCCTGGTGTATCATGCCCTCCACGAACGTCGGTTCAAGCCCTTCTTCTGGTGCAAGAAAGATAATTTATGGGAAAAAATCATGTAGAAATTTCAGCGCAATCAGAGTTACGGATATTCAGGAAATTTAAGAAACCGTGACGGGCCAGATTTGGGGAGCGCAAAACAAAAGAGAACAGAGAGGGAGATCCAATCTCGGAGGGGCTCCCGCCCCTCCGCCGCCATGGAGGCCATGGACCAGGGGGGAACCCTCCTCCCATCTTGGGATAGGCCAAGGAAGAAGAAGAAGGAGGAGGCTCTCTCCCCCTCTCTCCCGGTGGCGCTGGAATGCCGCCGGGGCAAGGATCGTGACGGCGATCTACATCAACAATCTTGCTACCATCAACACCAACTCTCCCCCCTCTATGCAGCGGTGTAACACCCCTTCTCCCTGTTTTAATCTATATTTAAACATGGTGCTCAACTTCATATATTATTTCCCAATGATCTATGGTGATTCACATGATGTTTGAGTTTTTCCGTTTTGTCCTATGGGTTAATCGTGATCTTGGTTGGAATGATTGTATATTTTATTTTTGGTGTTGTCCTGCATTGCCCTCCATCTCGCGCAAACGTGAGGACCCAAATGTAGGGTGTTGCAATACGTTCATGATTCGCTTATGGTGGGTTGCGAGAGTGACAGAAGCTTAAACCCGAGTAGGTGAGTTGTTGCGTATGGGATAAAGAGGACTTGATACTTAATGCTATGGTTGGGTTTCCTGACCTTAATGATCTTATGTAGTTCCGGATGCTTGCTAGAGTTCCAATCATAAGTTCATATGATCCAAGTGGAGAAAGTATGTTATCTCATGCCTCTCCCTCATATAAAATTACAAGAATGATTACCATTACTTGTTATCGATTGCCAAGGGACAAATGACTTTCTTGTTGACAAAAGCTATCCACTTTTACTACCTTGAAATTTATTCATAGTTTTATTCTCGCAAAGTACTCATAGTTTTATTCTTGCAAAATAGTTTCATACTTGTTTTCGGTAAAGCAAACGTCAAGTGTGCGTAGAGTTGTATCGGTGGTTGAGGGAGTCCTGGATTAAGGGGTCCTCGGACGGCTGGATTATTAACATGGGCCGGACTGTTGGGTTAGGAAGATACAAGACATAAGACTTCTTCCCGAGTGCGGATGGGACTCTCCTTAGCGTGGAAGGCAAGCTTGGCGATTCGAATATGTAGACTCCTTTCTCTGTAACCGATTCTGTACAACCCTAGTATACCCTCCTATGTCTATATAAACCGAAGGGATTAGTCCGTAGAGGCAATTACAATCATAATAATATAGGCTAGAATTCTAGGGTTTTAGCCATTACGATCTCGTGGTAGATCAACTCTTGTAATACTCATATTCATCAAGATCAATCAAGCAGGAAGTAGGGTATTACCTCCATATAGAGGGCCTGAACCTGGGTAAACATCGTGTCCCCCGCCTCCTGTTACCATCGACCTTTGACGCACAGTTCGGGACCCCCTACCCGAGATCCGTCGGTTTTGACACCGACATTGGTGCTTTCATTGAGAGTTCTACTGCATCGTCACCAAAAGTTTGATGGCTCCATCAATCATCTACAACAATACAGTCCAGGGGGAGGTTTTCCTCCCCGGGCCGATCTTCGTATTCGGCGGCTTCGCACTGCGGACCAACTTGCTTGGCCATCTGGAGCAGATCGATAGTTACGCCCCTGGTCACCAGGTCAGGTTTGGGAGCTTGAATTACGTTGCCAATATCCGCGGAGACTTGATCTTTGACGGATTCGAGCCCATGACAACAGCTCCTTGCCACCACGATGGACATGACCTAAATCTGTCATCGGACCGTTCCCAGGAGACAGCGCCTGTAACTGCTCTGGCCCTAGATCCGGAGCAGACTGCGCCATACGAGGACGGGAAGCTCAACCCCGCCATGGAAGCCTTAGACTCAGCGGCATTAGAGCCGCACACAGATCCAACCTCGAGTCGGCCCTATGTCTATAGAACCTCGGATTCGTCTCCGGCCATAGGTTCCGAACCGCGTGCATCCGCGGCCATCGAATCTGATCAGGCGCCAATCGTTGAGTTCAGCTCCGCGGATATCTTCCGGCACTCACCTTTAGGTGATGTGCTAAACTCATTAAAAGCCCTCTCCTTGTCAGGGGACTCTAAGCCGAACTATATCCGGCTTGAATTGGAAGCTAATGACGGAGAATTTTGCTCCCCACCCACCACCCACCGCATAGCCATTGTCGAAGACTTAACCGACATGCTTGATTACGACTTCGAAGACATCAACGGTATGGACGACGATGCTGGAGAGGAGAAGGAACAGAAACCACCGCTTACAGGGTGCTGGACAGCTACCTCCTTGTATGACGTATACATGGTGGATACACCCAAAGAGAACAACGACGGCAATGAAAAGGATCCAGTCGAGAATAAGCCTCCTGAGATACAGCCAAAGCGCCGACGTCAGTGGCACCGCTCTAAATCACACCGTGGAAAAAGTAGCAATACCAGCACAGGAGAAAATAATACTCCGGACGATGCCGAAGACAATGAAGACCCCATTGAACCAGCTTCCGAACAGGAAGAACGGGAGGATGGGTGAGCTAGCCCTGATGAACGGGCCATCAATGAAGACTCGGAGGACAGTAACTACTTGCCGCTCTCCGAGGACGAGGAGAGCCTCGGCAACGAGGATTTTATCGTGCCTGAGGAACCTCTTGAGCAAAAACGCTTAAAGCGCCAGCTAATAGCCACTGCAAGGAGCCTGAAAAAGAAGCAGCAACAGCTTCAAGCTGATCAAGATCTGCTCAACGATAGATGGACTAATGTCCTAGCAGCTGAAGAATACGGCCTCGAGCGCCCAACGAAAAGTTACCCGAAGCGCAAATTGCTACCCCAATTCGATGATGAGGCGCTGGAGCCCGTCCTACCAGGGCATAATGTGGCTGACCGACCACCACGTGGCCGGGACAAAGCGGCAACTCAAGCCGAACACCAGCCCGCACTACCTCGCCATAAAAACAGAAACACAACAGCTCGGGGATATACACATGACCTACAACATGACCTGGAAAACAGAGCAGGTCAGACCAGATCGATCTATGGATCGGGGGGGGGGGGCGTGCCCCGATGCGCGATGATGGCCACCCGGCCGGACGTGACAAATATAACCACGTCCGGGCCAAAAACCGCAGACGAACTCCATCCGAGCTACGTCACGACTTGGCAGGATATAGAGGCGCCACACACCCCCTTTGCTTCACTGATGAAGTAATGGAACATGAATTCCCGGAACGGTTTAAACCCATGAACATCGAATCATATGATTGGAAAACAGACCCGCGGTATGGATTGAGGATTTTCTTCTCCATATTCATATGGCCCGCGGTGACGATCTTCACGCCATCAAATACCTCCCGCTAAAACTCAAGGGACCTGCTTGGCACTGGTTGAACAGTTTGCCCGAAAACTCAATTGGCAGCTGGGAGGACTTGGAAGACGCATTCCTTGACAACTTCCAGGGTACATATGTCAGACCTCCGGATGCCGACGACTTAAGTCACATAGTTCAACAGCCAGAGAGTCAGCTAGGAAATTTTGGACTAGGTTCTTAACTAAAAAGAATCAGATCGTCGATTGTCCGGATGCCGAAGCCCTATCGGCCTTTAAACATAGCATCTGTGACGAATGGCTCGCCCGACATCTCGGCCAAGAAAAGCCGAAGTCCATGGCAGTCCTCACGACACTCATGACCTGCTTCTATGCGGGCGAAGATAGCTGGCTAGCCCGTAGCAATAACAATACAAGCGAACCTGGCACATCTGAAGCCAGAAACAGCAACGGAAAGCCCCGACGCAACAAACATAAGCGTGGAAGCAACGGTGATAACACCGAAGACACGGCGGTCAACGCCGGATTCAGCGGCTCTAAGTCCGATCAGCGGAAGAAGCCATACAAAAGAAACAATTCGGGCCCGTACAGTTTGGACCGCATACTCGATCGTCCATGTCAAATCTACGACACTCCTGATAAACCAGCCAATCATACAAACAGAGAGTGTTGGGTTTTTTAACAGGCCGGCAAGTTAAATGCCGAGAACAAAGAGAAGGGGTCGCAATGCAAGGACGATGACGAGGAGTCCCGGCCACCGAACACAGGGGACAGAAGAAGCCCCCCCCCCAAGTTAAAATGGTGAACATGATATACGCTACCCATATCCTCAAGAGGGAGCGCAAGCACATGCTCAGGGACGTCTACGCAATGGAGCCAGTCTCCCCAAAGTTGAACCCATGGTCGTCCTGCCCGATCACTTTTGATCGCAGGGACCATCCGACCAGTATCCGTCATGGTGGTTTAGCCGCACTGGTCCTCGACCCAATCATTGATGGATTCCATCTTACGCGAGTCCTCATGGATGATGGCAGCAGCCTAAACCTACTCTATCAGGATACAGTGTGCAAACTGGGTATTGATCCCTCAAGGATCAAACCCACAAAAACCACCTTTAAAGGTGTCATACCAGGTGTAGAGGCCCGCCGTACGGGCTCAATCATACTGGAGGTGGTCTTCGGATCTCCGGATAACTTCCGAAACAAAGAGTTGATCTTTGATATCACCCCCTTCCGCAGTGTCTATCAAGCACTGCTCGGACGAACCGCATTCGCTCAATTCAATGCGGTGCCACACTACGCTTATCTCAAGCTCAAGATGCCCGGACCACGTGGTGTCATTACAGTCAATGGAAACACGGAACGCTCCCTCCGTACCGAGGAGCACACCGCTGCCATCGCAGCAGAAGCACAGAGCACCCTTTTCTGGCCGAACCTTAATTCGACGGCCAAGGTCCCAGACACAGTCAAACGAGTCCGAACTACTCTACAGCAGGACAGTCCAGCTCGTCAAGAGCTTGACTAGCAATTCGGCCTCCGTCCCAGTCCTGACCAAACTGCGGCATTCGTACCGCACGTACATAACTACGCACTCAAAATACCATGGGCATAGACGGATGCATAGCTAGATCATGGTCCATAGTACGGCTCAACCTGTCCTGGACCCACACACTTTCACCTTTTCCTTTTTCTTTTCAGGTTTCTTTTTTCAAGGCTTTTCCTGGTTACCTGATTATCGGACATATCAAAGGACGGATACACCAAGACGGCAAGAAGCATTGACGTATAAGGGAATTTCCAGGTGGTCTCTTTAAACGATCGTTATGCCTGTTTTTAAGAACCCACACGCAGCTCTCCCTTGGTTGTGGCATGTTAAATAGCCCTGTTGCTTATCAATACTTGTACAAATACGCTTTGATGTATTAATCAAAATTTAATGGAAAATAGTTTACGGCCAAAACTCTGCGGCATTAGCCTATTGCTTCATTTTTCATTTTTATCGTTATCAATTGCACCTGTACACTTTGGTACGCCCTAATTGGCTAGGGGCTTCATTACGCCCCATAATACGGTAACAAAGTCTGAACAATTTTTTACAGCATAGTTCGGCACCCCGAACTTATAGCATTATATGCATTCGCTCCGAATCATGTCTTTGGTCAATAGTTGGGTTGCCCGGCTCCTGTGCTTACTACCTTACGTTCCGCTATATCGGCTAGGGTAGTAAAGGGAGAACTACTGCGATTGTGTCCTGGTTCATCCGGATGAGCACCTCAGTAGAGAAAGCCGAAAACTGACTGTCATGATGCGGCGTGAGCCGGTCAGCTGTTCAAGAGGTTTCAAATCTTTTGCGATTTTTTCTGTATTATGCGATGAATTGGTTTTATCCGATCAGGTGTTTACAACATCCCAAGTTCGGACTTACGAATACTAGGGGTTGCGCCTAAATTTTTATTGTCAAACTCGTATGGCTAAGTGAGGGTGATAAAGCCATATAGTCCGATTGCCTGGTTCGTTGCGCTAAACACCTCATTTAAGGACCAAACTTTGGAGTAAAGAGTGTTTAGATTCATCCCCAACACCCCCATACTACTACGTGGGGCGGAAGCCGACGAATGGCCAACTCTCAGATTTAACAAAACGGCCGCACAGGAGGTAAAATCTTAAATAACCACTACTAGGAAAACCCTTACCAGTAGCGCTGGTTTTTTGGCTATTAGTAGCGCGGGCAGGCGTGCTACTGCTATGGCGCTACAACTATTTTTAGCAGTAGCGCTTGTTTCAGCCAGCGCTACTGCTACCTATGTCTAGTAGTAGCGTGCTTCTGTCCATCGCTACTGCTAATAGTAGTAGCGTGGCTCTACAAC
This sequence comes from Triticum urartu, assembly GCF_003073215.2. Classification (NCBI taxonomy): domain Eukaryota; kingdom Viridiplantae; phylum Streptophyta; class Magnoliopsida; order Poales; family Poaceae; genus Triticum; species Triticum urartu. Next base: position 387,421,490 of record NC_053027.1, on the reverse strand, counting down.
CAACGCTACTGGTAAAGCAGCGCTGCTACTACTGCAAAACCCCACGCTACTGCTAGTATTTTTTTTATTTTGCTATATTCGTATTTTTACAGGTTTTATACAATTACAACATACACATATACTGAAACTATATGAACAATGAATGTCTCATCATCATCATCATCGAAGTGGCACAACATAGTCTCATTTAGATATATTAAACCTGAGCATCTTTCCAACCATCTCAGGCCATTAGCATTCTTGGCCGTCGAATATTCAGTTCTAAGCGTTTTTGGCCGTCTAATCAAACTCTTGAGCACTACTTCTGGCCGCTGGACCGGGCAGCTACTCCGGTAACAAAATTGAAGGCATGCAGTTAATTGGCAGCTACTCCGGCGGGTGTTTAGCGAGGCATTAAAGATGCATCAATGCCGCATGTGGGAGATTGGAGCTGATCAGCCGGTCTTGAAGCGCTGCAGTAAAGCGTCTGTTTTCACCACGTCAAGAGTCTAGACCCCCACCGGCCATGCTGGCGACGAGAACCCCGAGAGGGACGAGCGACTATGCCTCCACCTTCCTGATGACGCCTCGCCGAAAGAAGACGCGGGCCAGAAGGACATGGGTGTTGACCACGATGACGGCGTCCTTCTCGGGTGGTTCGAACTCAAGGCCGAGGTGGTTGTCCTCGGGGACGTGCTCCTCTCCGACAGTCCGACTCATTGTAAACGGCAGGACGCATCGCGTGTCTTATTAACTGGCCGCATCCTCCGACGGCAAGCCGCTACATCCGTCGAGGCCTGGCCTTTGCGTCGGTGTCCCCTGCACACAGCATGGTACATCCTGTTCCTCTTCCTCTACCCATTCTCCTGCGGCTGCAGCGTCGGAGGTCGTCATGCAGTGTCCGTCGGGAGACACACACATACAACTCATGCACGTGACTTGATCGATTCCTTATGTAGGTGCTAGCAAAGTAGCTAACATACAAACGTACTTAGTTTACGAGCCACCGGCTTGCTTGACCAGATTCATCTCGCGTCGGAAAACGAACGACAAGACCACGCACAAGTAGGAACAGAACTTGAGGAACAGAACGTCCGGCCGGCGCCGCACGACAGACTAACAGTAAAATATTATAGTTAGTCCTTTTTTGAGGGGTTTATAGTTCTTCCTTTTTTTTAAAAAGGGGTTTGCCCCGGCCTCTGCATCAGATAGATGCATACAGCCATATTATTGATAAGCAAAACGTCCACCATATTATAGTTCTTCTTTGGAGGTTTTATTTTGTTATTTTACAAATGCACGAGCAAGTAACCATCATTCATATTGACAAAACATTGAAATTTTCTCTTATTCAGGTATGTAATTCTGTAATGATGCTTGAGTGATACTGAAGAACGTATTCGTGAAAAAGTGATACTGAAGAAAATGATCTATGAGCAAGTCACCCTTGCTTACCTTTTCTGCCAGGCAGCCACCTCCATTTTCTATCATTCTTAATATTATTTTGATTAATGTGTCATTTGCAGACATATATGCACTACATATAAAGCCAAATGGATCGATGTTGAACAGGACTGTGGCATAGTATTGATTTCATTTTTTGATCTACATGTTTATGACTCAGATTATGTCTCCTTAAACAGGCAAATATAAAACTGAATAGAAGTGCCATGTATGTCTTGTATAGGCCTCTAGCAGCGTGGCTTCATGTCCTTTAGATTGACATATATGTCACAATTTTCTATGCTTGGCAAAAATTAAGTGCATCAATTTGTAGATTATTCGTGGTATTCTGCCTAGATTAACTCACATTCTGCATTGCAGGCTCTGCTTAATACTCCAAACCAGAGATAGTAAACAAAAACAAATGTGTAACTAGCATCCATTTTGAACCATATGTTTGCTACTGCAGCCCGTGTTCAAGAACTATTGTACTGCAAACAAAGGGAAGGATGTGCATGCTGTTATCAGCATGATTTGATTATTTTATGTTTTGTAAAATGTCCTTACAATTTTGTAGTCAATGCTCTCAATTAAATATGTATTCTTTATAATGCTATGCTTGCTATCATGTAATCAACATTTCCAGTTAAATTATTATTCCTTGATTCAACTTGTGTTGAATGTTTAAGGAAAAAGGGTATTGTCTCCTCGAAACCACTCAAATAAAAAGGACTTTCTTTCAAGCTTATTTTCTGGAGCTGGGGTCCTTGTGGATACTTGATTGTAGCTGAGCTAACCATAGCCCAAAGTCTCTATATTAATGAAAGTAGAAGTGTTACCACCTTCAGAAGAAAAAAATGTACAATGGGTCTTTCTTAGTTGATAGCATTTGATGCTTGGCTACATTGTTCTATGCTTTGATGCACAACACAATATTTCACAACAATGTGAGATAATGAATGTTCATATTCCTCTTCGACACACTATGGTAAGCATATGCATGTGTGCCCAAAGTTTTGTAAGTAATTTTTCTAACATTAGTGTATCTTCAAGTACATTTTTACCATTTTATAGTCAAAATAAAAGGGCGCAGCAACGCGCGCCATCAATGATCTAGTCATATCATCATTATCGAACACAAATGATGTCGATCTCATCATCATCTCGAAATAGCGATACAAGTTAATGATCACATGTCTCTTACATTGTCACCGTAGACACATGTTTCATCATCTACCTAAACTATGACCTACGAGATAAGAGCGATCACGATGATCAAAAGCGGTATTATGTAGTAGTTTTTGAAGCGGCGTTGATTCTGAATCCCCTGTTGTGCCATGAATCTCAAGTAACTAGTTTCGGCTTCCGCTCTGCTATCAAACCCTTTCTGGCTTCCGCCGGAGAAGCCAGAGACCTGGGCCTGACACTCTGGCCACTCATCATACACACCCGGAACATGCCCTACATACACGGCATACCACTTTCTCGCCATCGTTGATCTATATACCTGCCAGAGATGCATATATATATCATGAAGCGAATTGAACGAAACAGTTATGAAATAGAAGCAACATATATAATAAACATAGTTAACAAATTTCATCGTACCGAAAGTAATTAACTAGACCGCGGCACGATACATCTAATAGTTTCGTCATGCTGAGATATTCGAAGTTTCGTCGTATAGAGAAAGTAACAAGTAACTAAACAGACACATTGTTTTTAAGCAGTGCACTCTTCCCATCTGTCCATATCTGGGAGGACGGATCCAAGCTTAGTGAAAGACGTCATGTCCTGACGTTGTAGGAAAATGCGGGTTCGGACGTCAGCCCGCGATATTTGACCACCGTAGAACATCCCATTCTCTTCGAGGACATCTTTCATGATGATGGACGCAATTTCCTACTGGATCCGGTAGAAATCATTTCGAAGTCGATTATCCGGCACGCCTCCAAAGGCTTCGGCCCATCTCTGGATATTGGTATCAGATGAAGATTTCATGCAAAGTGATTTCACATCCCTTCTGTACTCCATCATTAGATGGATGACGTAGAATCCATCATTCTCACTTCTTGCCGGTGGCTGAATGCAACAGAAGTCAGTCTTGTGGCTAAAACAGACCCCGACCTTATTTGTTTTTTTGCTTTGAATGTATCCACCCCGCATGCTGAAGCCCAGCATAGCTCTGTCTAGAACATACTTTATGTGTGTGTAATCTTTCTTTTGTATGTTCTTCGACGGGTCCAAATATAGAGTGCGGGAGTAATGAGGGTAAAGAATGATGAGAACGCACGGCACCCCCCGCTGCGCAAAATACACGATCAAGTTAGCCTCCATGTGTGCAAAGTAATTATTGAAATGCACGAAAGGATGTATCTGTTATAGTGCTATCCGCAGGTGACTTACCCGGGATGACAAGGTAGGAGAATCGTTTCTTTGTCCTTATTGCTGACCAAGAATTCTTCGATGTATTGACTCGAATATTGACGGTTGGCATCATTGATTGACTAGAAGCCGTCATGCATGTAGTATGGGTCCGCGACCGCAAGACTGGTGACTTGCTCTCTCCTGACGATGTAGTTCATGTGCAGCGTATACAGGCGAACGAACGTAAAATCGAGTGTGCTCATTTGAAACATCTGTAAGATGTAATCAAACCTCAGGAAGAAGAGGTCCGCAGGGCATGTGTGGATGTACATCTTGCAACTGCTCGGCACATGAACTGTATAAAGTGGGTATCCCGGATCATCCGAGGCGAGGAGGCTTCTGTCTGTCGAAAGCACATGGTCATGGAGTCTCCTGAGATCCCCTGTTATGGCTGCTAGTGCATTCGTCGGTACCATTGGCTCTCCCGCGACATGGATTAATGGCGCATGTTTCATCTGTACACTGTCAACCTTGGTCGAAGGCAGCTGGTTGCTAGAACCAACATTGCCAGCTTTATTGGATTTTCTCGCCGTCGATCTCTTCCTCTGCTTCTTCTTAGTGGGCTGAGGTGCTGCTGGGTCTGTCAGACCCTCCCTGAGCACCACCCCTAGTGTTGCCGGGCTCAACATTGGATGACTCTGGCTAAGTAATTGAGCTTGGGTGGAACCGGCATCTGGAGGCGTGTCCTACGAGGATTGCATGAACAAAGACTTCTTGCACTCCCGAGGACGTTCCGGCTCTGGTACATGCATCTCATATTCATATGGTTGACTCAGTCTTACTTCCATGTCATAGCCGGTATTGATATACTGGAGAGGGTCCTCGGCCTCCTCCATGTCATCATCCATATCCTCTTCCTTGGGGCAGATGGCATCATTTGCCAGAACGGTTGGCCCTCCTTCCTCGTGTCTCTCGATATCAGCAAGCAGCACAGACGATGGTTGTACTTGTGTAGGAGGGGTTGTGGTCATACCTTCCTGAGGTCCCGTTGGTGTGCTCCCGGCCACCTCGACACGAAGAAGATTTTTCGGCCACAGGATCGGCCAATTTTTGCATTGGCCAAGCTGCGTGGGGGTCTCTTCATCCTCTCCATCGGTTTGTATTGGACGAGGGAAACCCTCGTGGCCCGCTTTAACACTCACCACAGAGACCCTTAGGGCGTTATCAGGCATCTACCGGCGGTGGAACAATCGATCCCTGAGCTTCACTATAGTACCCTTCCCCACATCCACCAACCCACCCTTCATGTGCTAAAGGAGGGTGCACAGAGTGGAGTCGGCCTACCAAGACATATATGTGCGGCGTCAGAGATCCAAGAAGTAGGGCAACTGAAGATTAATTAATTAGTTGAGTTGATGAAGGTGCGACGCGTATTTACCGTGAGGGCTTCGAGCTCAGCCAATGTCGACGGCCATGCGCTCAAGCCAGAGACGGAGCTAGGGCTGCTGTGCCAGCTGGGTGCAGGAGCAAGTGATGGAGAAGGTGCGGGTGCGGGTGCGGTTGCCATACTAGGTACAGGTATGGGTCCGGTGTTCATTAAGTTGCTCCCGGTGAAGCTGGGCATGGCAAAATCACTTGGTGGCGCGTTTGGGTTTTGTTGCGCCCATGTGACCACAGTTGGAATCAATCTTGTAAAGGCAGCCGCCGTATCATGTCTACAGACAGCCATTATCTTAGCTTTGGTCTTAGCTTTTGCTTTCTCCATCGCCCGAGCCACCTTCTCGTCGATAGTCACTTGACTGAACTTCTTTCTCTGTCTTTTGGCCTCAGGGTCCTCGCTATAATAGTACTTCCACGTGGGGCCATCCCCGACGCCGTGCACACGTCCATATTGCGGCCGCTTGCCGGGCGGGTGTCCCATCATTATGTTCGTGGCACGGTTGAAAGGAGTGTCCCACTTGTACTTCGCCGACGAATGAGTCGATTGAGTCGACGAGTCGCTCTCGGCCGCAAGCTTGTGTTGCTCTCTCTCCAAAATGGACCGTGAATCATTTACGAATGCGACTAGAATGTAGTAGACTTCGTTGATCAGAACCTAATATGTAAGGTGGTAAAAGCATAATTACCTGTATTCTCATGAATTTCCTAGTCGGCCCGTCGGTGAAAAAAATCTTTTTCTTGGGGTCCCACGAGAATCGGGCCCTGATGAAGTCGTGCTCCTGCTGGTCGGTGAACTCAGCCAATGGGTCTGGGATCCCCTGACGTTCATGTTCTGCATCCTCCTTAGCCCACACAGGCCTCTTTCCCGTGTAACCACGACTTCCAAGGCGGTGGTTCCCCATGTTCTTTGCCTGCAGCTGCTTGCCTCTCTCCGACCTGGCCTTGGCAGCTTATTCATTGCAAGTCTCCTTGAACTTTTCAAAGTCCTCTATCATAATTTTTGGATTGTCTGCAACAATCTAGGCGTAGGTTTCATGGTCTACTTGAATCGCCTTTTTCACCCTTGTTTTCCAAGCGCTCAATGCATTGCTGAACTTCCCTAGGGCATTGTTGTTGATTTTTTTCATGGCATCATCATCCCATGGGTCGACATCATCATTCCGACCGGGGAACAGGAATCTTGCATGCAACCTAGTTAGGAGCAGCTTCTTCAAATGTTCATTCTTCCGTATTTTTGTGGTGTTGATGTTAGCGGTATCCCATAGGATGCATGCTAGTTGGTTGCCGTAACATGCTGCCACTTCTCACGGCTCTATTGGCTCGAACTCACCAGGGTGCACTGTCGTGACCACCAGTCTTCCGGTGCCAAGCTCATTTGGGAGTCGTGTCCTCTTTTCCTTCTTTCCCTCACTGGCTTGGGAGGTCCCACCTTCCGTGCTGTAGTTAGCAACATCATCAGCGCCAGTCTCAGTGCCGGTGTCGTTGGTGGCATCAGTGTCGGCACCGGCGCCACCACTGTCATCCTTCGTCATGACAAGGGGGTCCTCACACCCAGCTTGCTGTCTCTCCTGATCCGCCAGAAAGTTGAGGTAGGCGTGTGCTCGACCTAATTGGGACTGAGAACCCCCAGCCTCATCGGTGTCGGTCATGTTTCCAGGGTTCAATGTCATAGTCGTATAATTATCGAGCTTTATATAATAAAGGGAATAATGACAAATAAAGTGAACTTTGTTTTGCTAGAAATGTCGTTTCATTCCCGGAGCGACCAATCTGGAGCACTCGATATGTCCAACTTTCTAGCACAAGTCATGCCGAAATTCACGGAAAATTTCGGCATGACCTTTGCTAGAAAGTGCACATATAGAGCGCCTGAAATTTGCCAGAATGGAAATGAATCAACATTTTCGGAAAAAGATATGTCACTTTTTTAACAGCAAGCATTTCAGCACTCCAACAACCATTTTAACAACCACATTATGAGCACTCTAAGAAGCTAAAACAAACATCACAGAGTTTGTTGCTGGTGACATATACACAATCATGAACATTGCTGCCCAACTAATGCAAAAAAGATCAACTACCAATCTAACATCTCATTAACCAATCTAACAGCTCCACTCCCCATTGCATCATTATGAACACTTTAACATCCATATTATGAACACTCCCCCTTGCATCATTATGTGCTGACATATGAAGAGGGAGGGAAGAGGGGGTGGCGCACCTCGGGGTTGGGGTGGGGGTTGGGTTCACCGGGGCAGAGGGGGCCGGGGGCGTTGAGGGTGTCCTTCTCCTCCTTGTCGATCTACGCCTAGGTTCGATATGCAGAAAGACCTAATTTGGCCAGAGAGAGAGAGAGTGACCAAATTTTCAAACACTTCCATTAAAAATCCTCATTTTCAAAATGGACAACAACATAAGCTAATTTTCAAAAACTGTAATTTTCATTTTCATTTTCACTTAAGAACAAACAATAACAACAAATTAAGCTAACTAACACTAACTAACACTAACATCAATTAAGCTAACAGAATACACTAACTAACTAACACTAACAGCAATTAAGCCAAGCACCATCACCGGGCTAACACTAACACTAACTAACACTAACAACAATTAAATTACGCTCGTATGCACGGGACGGGGGGAGGGGAGGGAAAGGCACCTGTCCATGAAGTGCTCGCTGGCGCTGTTGGGCGTCACCGGCTGCTTCACGGAGGGAGGCGCTGAGGGGTCGGGGTCGGTGGCCGGCGTCGGGGTCGCCGGGGTCGCTGATCTGTAGAGACATACCGGAGCGGGAGGGGGTCAGAGAGAGAGAGAGCCGGGGCTGAGGGGTCGGAGAGGAAGGAAGAGGGGGCGGGGGGCCATACCGGAGCGGGAGGGGGTCGATGGCCGGCGTTAGGGTCGGGGCTGGCGTGGGCGGTGGCGTCAGAGATGGGATCAACGAGCGGCGCGAGTGAGAGACAGGAAAGAGGGGAGCTAGCGGACCGGTGCTATAGGCAACTTAGCTATAGCGCATGTTGGCAAAACGCGCTATAGCTAAGTTAGCTATAACGCTGGTCTAGCAAAAACGCGCTACTGCTATTTTTTTTTCCTTTTTTATTTTTCTTTTTCTTAGCTATAGCGCTGCCCAGGATAAAACGCGCTACTGCTAACTTTTTTTCGTTTTTTATTTTTCTTTTTTTATTTTTATTTTTATTTTTTATTTTTTCTTGCATTTCATTTTCCACAACTTATCAGTTCCTTTTTCCTTTTCTTTTCATTTCATTTTGCAAAAATTCCTTTCTTTTCTTTTTCTTTTTCTTTCATTTTCACTTTTCTTTTTCTTATCTTCTTTTGCACTTTCCTTCCTTTAATTTGGTCTGCCGTTTGAGCAATACCACTGTTACCCTTTGGATAATAATTAGTATAATATATCTTACATCATTTGACCGCTATCGGTGGTATACAAAATAGCTAGACACACACAAACTTTGGGGATTAGTTTGTCATCTTGGGCGACGACGACACTTCAGACTGATCTTCTTCCCTCTTTGTTCGTTGTCGAATAATTGAGCCCATGGTCGTGACTTTTCGTTCTCCAGGGATTATGATCTTTCGTAGGTAATGTAGTCTTCATTCTTGTTTTGACGTATGTTTCGTCGTCATCAGCATAATCTTCCCTCATCGGATCACCGTACTGGTCATAGTATTCCTCGTTGGCGACTCCATCCATTCCGGCGATGCTCCTTTTGCTTCTCCTCGCGACAACACGACTGGGATTGATCGGATCAGTTATGAAGAAACATTGTGTCACGTGTTTAGCGTGTACCCATGGCTCATTTTTGGCGATGGCGTTGATGGTACCGCTATCGGAGTCAGGTATACACATGGTAGTGAAATGTCGGTTTTCTCTGTGTACATTCTTAGCCCATCTGACACGGAACATCGTCGCGCTATGCAATCCAGAGTAGTTAAGGTCCCATATCTCTTCGACCATTCCATAATATCTTTCAATTACATTCCCGGTCATGGCTTCCATCGTCACCCCAGAGTTTTGGTCATCACTGTTTATATCTTTCTCCTCCGTGTATAACATGTATCCGTTGATATCATACTTGATAAGTCGCGAGGTTGGTCGAGGGGCCATGTGCTAAGGTGTATATGAGTGTTCCGTTCGGACAACCCTCTTCCGGGGGTTTAGCCAGAACTCGCTCTTTGAACCAACACACGAAAGTGGAGTTGTGCTCTGTAATAACTTCAGCGTCTGTCCTGTGCACCCCACGGGCACGGTACTTCTTTGCGATGGTCTCTTTGTGTTGTGTCACGAAATCTTCTAGCACATCTAGGTGTTGTAGAACTACTAAGTTTGCCCTGTCAAGGTCGTTTTGTCGGCCCGAGCGTAACACGGTCACATCCCTATGACCGTTGGTGTGACCTTCGCCTTCAAGCCTTCCACAGTGCTTGTTAACGGGCAAACCAACAACAGGGTCTTTGGTCAAATAACTCTCACAGAAAGAGATGCACTCTTTGGTCAGATATCCCTGGGCTATGCTTCCATCTAGACGAGACATGTTATGAACGAATCCTTTGATGACCCCATTCATCCTCTAGAACGGCATCATGCTATGCAGGAATGTCGGCCCTAGGTCGATGATGTCATCCACGATGTGGACACATAGATGCACCATCACATCAAAGAACGCGGGCGGGAAGTACATCTCTAGCTCATTCAGTATGACAACAATCTCTTCCTGTAGCCTATGGAGTTGCTTCACACTGATCGACTTTCGAGAGATAGCATCAAAAAAGTGGCATAGGTCAGTAAGCGTTTCACGCACATGTGTGTCCATAATCCCTCTAAGTGCAACCGGGAGTAACTGCGTCATCATCACATGACAGTCGTGAGACTTCATCCCACTGAACCTTTTTTTCTTAGTGTCCAGATATCTTCTTATCTTCCCACAGTATCTAGAACTAACTTTGATGCCGGCAAGGCACTTGAACAATTGATCGACCTCCTTCGGATCTAAGGTGAAGAAAGAGGGGGGCAATATTGTTCTTCCTTCTTGTTTACTTTTTTGCCCCTATCTTTCGTCTCCGTCTCCGTCTCCGTCTCGGTCTCCTCTGACCTTTTACCGGGCATTTGGAGATATTTCCTGATATTCAAAAATTCCAAGTCGCTTTTTGCCTTTGGCCCATCCTTGGTCCTCTCCGGCATGTTCATCAATGTTCCAAGCAAACTCTCAAGGATATTTTTTGTGATATGCATTTGATCAAGGCTATGAGGCGTGTTGAGTATGGGCCAGTATTCCAAGTCCCAGAAAACAGATCTCGTCTTCCATATCTTCAGCAAGGGCTCCGGTGCCTTTTCTTCGTCTTTCCCGTCGAGGGGCACTCTTCCCAGTTCTTCAATATCTCATATATTTCTGCACCAGTACGCTTACGTGGAGGACCTTGATGCTTAGCCTTACCATTGAATAGATCTCCATGCTTTCTCCATGGGTCATCCTTCTCGAGCCATCTTCGATGCCCCATGTACATGATTTTCGAAGACCCGCCATCTTTCGATAGATGCAGGGAAGTCGTATCATCCATGCACCTCGTGCATCCGCAATATTCATGGCACACCTGGCCGGAGAGATAGCCGTAACCGAGATAGTCCTGCACCACCGTGATCAGCGCGGCACTCATGTAGAAACACCACTAGGAAGATGCCTATAGATAGAAGTTTACCAGTAGCGTTTGTTTGCAACCCAACGCTACTAGTAGTTAGTAGTAGCGCTGGCTACAAACAGCGCTATTGGTATCAGTTACCAGCAGCGCTTGTTACCTAGGCCCATGCAACTACTAAGTGTAAAACACCACACCCCCAGGTCAAAACATAGCAGCAGCGCCTGTCCTCCAACCTGCGCTACTGCTAGTTTAGGATCTATAGCGCCTGTTTGTCTAAGCACGCTACTGCTAATTTTTCTATGTATAACATTTAGCCAGTAGCGTGTGTTTCTGACCCGCGCTATAAGTAGTGCAACCCTAGCTGTAGCTATTTTGCAAGCTGCCATAGCAGTAGCGCGTGTGGGTGACCCGCGCTACTGCTATGCCCGCCAGCCACCTACCACCTTTCCCCTTCTTCCCCCTTCCTTTCTCCCCCTTTCCTTGCACCTTGCTTGTTCCTTTCAATCCTCCCCCACCACCACCACCCCTCCATTAGAGCTGTCCCTCCCCCTCTTCTTTGCCCCTCCACCACCCCTCCATTAGAGCCCCCCTCCCTCCCCCTCTTCTTTGCCCCTCCACCACCCCTCCATAATTAGAGCCCCTCCCTCCCCCTCTTCTATACCCTCCACCATCCCCCTTTTCTTTGTGCCCTCCACCACCACCCCCTCCATTAATGCCCTCCCTCCCCCTCTTCTTTTCCCTCCTCCCACTTCCATTAATTCCTCCCCTCTTCTCTCCCTCTCCTCTCCCACTATCTCCCTAGCTAGCTAGCTCTCTCTCTCTCCCTAGCTAGCTAGCTAGCTAGCTAGTTAGAGCTATATATCTAGAGCTACTAGGTAATTAAGAAGAAAGGTGCTCGATATCCCTCTCGATACATAGGTGAGCAAAAAAAGTTGTTTGTGTGGACAGGACCAAAATTATATATATATATATATATGGGCGATATGAGAATATATATACCGAATTGTGTGTGGCATAATTTGAGTTGCCTACATTGTGTATTTGATGAAATAATGTGGGTGACATGAGTTGCCTATGTTTTGCCGAATTGTCGATTCAATTCCGTTTTGGCGAATTTCGGGCATGAAAACTCAATATGTCCTATGTTTAGGGAAGGTCATGCCGAATTTTTGTATGAATTTGATCCATGCATGCATATATACGTGGTTATAATATTTGCTCCGCCCGCAGGTGATCATGAAGGTCAATGGAAGGATGGTGGAAAGATACTGGCAATCCGCTGTGGATTGCATGTATGAAAAAAGACTGAGGGATGTTTTATGTCCATGTTGAAAATGCAAAGGAAGAGTCAGGCTCGACCCCTTTAAGGGTGGTAAATTCAAGGCGCACCTACTCATGCATGGTTTCATTCATGGCCATTCTCGATGGATAAGTTAAGATGATGATGATGATGATGATGATGATGCTGATGATGACGTCGACGGGGCAGGAAATAACGACATGGGGCCACCAGACGAAGATATGACCGATTATGTGCCCGAAGAGGAAGACGGCCTCGGAAATGTCGATGGTGAAGAGGCAGTTCAAGGCGGAGAAGACGCGGACACGCCACCGTCTTTGTTGCTACTAACTTCAGCCATGCGGGACCCGCATGTTCGAGACCTGCTTCGCAAGAAGACGACTAGCGACAGAGCTGCTTCTAGAGAGGAGGCCAAACTGGCGCAACTGGAGGTAGACTCGATGACTCCTTTGTACGATGGTTGCAATAATCCCGAGGTGACCCACTTGAGTTTCACACTAGAACTTCTAAAGATGAAGGCAAAAAACAAATGGACAGATACAAGCCTGGATGAGCTTCTGAAGTACCTAAAGAAGGTTCTTCCCGCGGGAAGCCTGTGTCCTACTAGTGTCGAGGAGGCAAAGAAAATCGTGTGCCCTCTTGATCTGCCACATATTAGATATCACACATGCATCAATGATTGCATCATATATCGGAACGAGCATGCTGAAAAAACCATCTGTCCAAAGTGCAATGCTTCACGATATAAAAACGCCGGAAAGAAAGCTCCACAGAAAGCTGCATGGAACTTTCCGATCACTCCGCGTCTACAGTGGTATTACGTAGATCCTAAGGATGACCCATGGAGAAAGCATGGAGATCTATTAAATGGTAAGGCTGAGCATCGAGGTCCTCCACGTAAGCGTAGCGGTGCAGAAATATATGAGTTATTGAAGAACTGGTAAGAGTACCCCTCGCTGGGAAAGATGAAGAAAAAGGCGCCGGAGCCCCCGCTGAAGATATGGAAGACGAGATCTGTTTTCTTGGACTTGGAATACTGGCCCATACAAGACACGCCTCATAGCCTTGATCAAATGCATATCACAAAAAATATCCTTGAGAGTTTGCTTGGAACATTGATGAACATGCCGGAGAGGACCAAGGATGGGCCGAAGGCAAGAAAAGACTTGGATTTTTGAAAATTTGGAAAGATCTCCAAATGCCCGGTAAAAGGTCGTCAGAGGAGACTGAGAGACGGAGACGGAAGATAGGGGCAAAAAAGTAAACAAGAAGGAAGAACAATATTGCCCCCCCTCTTGCTTCACCTTAGATCCGAAGGAGGTCGATCAATTGTTCAAGTGCCTTGCCGGAATCAAAGTTAGTTTCGAATACTGTGGGAAGATAAGCAGATATCTGGACACTAAGAAAAAAAGGTTCAGTGGGATGAAGTCTCACGACTGTCATGTGATGATGACGTAGTTACTCCCGGTTGCACTTAGAGGGATTATGGACACACATGTGCGTGAAACGCTTACTGACCTATGCCACTTTTTTGATGCTATCTCTCGAAAGTCGATCAGTGTGAAGCAACTCCATAGGATACAGGAAGAGATTGTTGTCATACTGAATGAGCTCGAGATGTACTTCCCGCCCGCGTTCTTTGATGTGATGGTGCATCTATGTGTCCACATCGTGGATGACATCATCGACCTAGGGCCGACATTCCTGCATAGCATGATGCCGTTCTAGAGGATGAATGGGGTCATCAAAGGATTCGTTCATAACATGTCCCGTCTAGATGGAAGCATAGCCCAGGGATATCTGACCAAAGAGTGCATTTCTTTCTGTGAGAGTTATCTGACCAAAGACCCTGTTGTTGGTTTGCCCGTCAACAAGCACTGTGGAAGGCTCGAAGGCGAAGGTCACACCAATGGTCATAGGGATGTGAATGTGTTATGCTCGGGCCGACAAAACGACCTTGACAGGGCAAACTAAGTAGTGCTACAAAACCTAGATGTGCTAGAAGATTTTGTGACATTGCACAAAGAGACCATCGCAAAGAAGTACCGTGACCGTGGGGTGCACAGGACGGACGCTGAAGTTATTAGAGAGCACAACTCCACTTTCTTGCTTTGGTTCATAGAGCGAGTTCTGTCTAATCCCACAGAAGAGGGTTGTGTGAACGGAACACTCATATACACCTTAGCACATGGCCCCTCGACCAACCTCGCGACTTATCAAGCATACGATATCAACGGATAGACGTTCTACACGGAGGAGAAAGATATAAACAGTGATGACCAAAACTCAGGGGTGACGATGGAAGCCATGACCGGGAATGTAATTGAAAGATATTACGGAAGGGCCGAAGAGATATGGGAGCTTAACTACTCTGGATTGCATAGTGCGACGATGTTCCATGTCAGATGGGCTAAAAATGTACACAGAGAAAACCGACATTTCACTACCATGTGTATACCCGACTCCGATGATAGCGGTACCATCAACGCCATCGCCAAACCCTGACCCCCACCCGCTCCGGTATGCCCCCCGCCCCCTCTTCCTTCCTCTCCGACCCCTCAGCCCCGGCTCTCTCTCCCTCTCTCTCTGACCCCCTCCCGCTCTCTGCAGATCGGCGACCCCGACGCCGGCCACCGACCCCGACCCCTTCAGCGCCTCCCTTCGTAAAGCAGCTAGTGACGCCCAGCAACGCCAGCGAGCACTAGACAGGTGCCTTTCCCTCCCCTCCCAAGTGTTAGTTAGCTTAATTTAATTGCTGTTAGTGTTAGTTAGCTTAATTTGCTGTTAGTGATAGTTAGTTAATTGATGTTAGTGTTAATGTTAGCCCAGTGATAGTTAGTGTTAATATTGATGCATGTGTGCTGCTGCTGTTTTTGAAATTCAGTTAGAGCAAACTGTTCAGTTACAGAAATTTATGAAATTCAGTTAGAGCACACTATTCAGTTATAGAAATTTTTTGAAATTTTCAGTTAACTGAACATTTCAGTTTTGGTAACTGTGCAAACTTCAGTAAACTGATTCGGTAAATTCAGTTAACTGAATCATGCAATTGACAGCTATTGACAGTAAATTCAGTTAACTGAATCATGCATGATTAAGTAAATTCAGTGTGTGTGTGATGATTTGGCTGCTATTGAGATCTTCTATGTAGTGAGATAGATAGCTCTCCTATGATTCAGTAAATTTTGTAGTTAAGAGAATAGATAGCTCTCCTATGATTCAGTAAATTTTGTAGTTAAGAGAATAGATAGCTCTCCTATGAACATGTACTGAGATCTTCTTGCAATGCTAGGCTTCTTCTTCCTGCTACTAGGATTTGTTGCTCCTCTTTGTTTCCTCGATGGGAGGCCTGCCTTCGAAGCACAGGTGAGTTGTGCTATTGGTGATCACGACCGTGCACATTTTAGTTAGATAATTTTATGTTGCTCTATTATGTTGCTGGAGTGGCCTCTAAGTTTCAGAGTTGCCAATCTATGTTGTTGTACTGTTGATTATCAGAGCCGTTGATTATCACTTTTGCAGCACTGTAGAATGCCAGTTATGAGTTTTGCAGCTTATGTTGCTACTACTATGTTTGTGCTCGTTTTGCCAGAAACTGATTGCTAAGTGACCTATGTTTTGCCAGAAATGTTGATTCATTTCCATTCCAGCAAATTTCAGGCGCTCTATATGTGCACTTTCTAGCAAAGGTCGTGCCGAAATTTTCCGTGAATTTTGGCATGACTTGTGCTAGAAAGTTGGACATATCGAGTGCTTGAGATTTGTCGCGACGGGAATGAAACGTCATTTCTGGCAAAACAATGGTCACTTTTTTGTCATTATTCACTTTATTATATAAAGCTCGATAATTAAACGACTACGACATTGAACCCTAGGAAACATGACGGACACCAATGGGGCCGGAGGTTCTCACTCCCAATTAGGTCAAGCACACGCCTACCTCGACTTTCTGGCGGATCAGGAGAGAAAGGAAGCTGGGTGTCCGGACCGCCTTGTCATGATGGATGACAACTTTGGTGGTGCCGGCGCCGACACTGATGCCACCAATGACGCCGGCACTGAGACTGGCGCTGACGATGTTCCTAACTATAGCACGGAAGGTGGGACCTCCCAAGCCAGTGAGGGAAAGAAGGAAAAGAGCACACTACGCCAAAATGAGCTCGACATCGGAAGACTGGTGGTCATGTCGGTGCACCCTAGCGAGTTTGAGCCAATAGAACCGCGAGAAGTGGCAGCTTGTGACGACAACCAACTAGCATGCATCCTACGGGATACCGCTAACATCAACACCACAAAAATACGGAAGAATGATCAGTTAAAGAAGCTGCTTCCAACTAGGTTGCACGCAAGATTCCTGTTCCCTGGTCATAATGACGAAGTCGACCCATGGGATGATGATCCCATGAAAAAAATCAACAACAAAGCCCTAGGGAAGTTCAGCAACGCATTGAGCACTTGGAAAACTAGGGTGAAAAAGGCGATTCAAGTAGACCATGAAACCTACGCCGAGATTTTTGCAAACAATCCGAGAATTACGATAGAGGACTTTGAAAAGTTCAAGGAGACTTGCAATGAAGAAGATGCCAAGGCCAGGTCGGAGAGAGGCAAGCAATTGCAGGCAAAGAACATGGGGAACCACCACCTTGGGAGTCGTGGTTACACGGGAAAGAGGCCCGTTTGGGCTAAGGAGGATGCAGAATGTGAACTTCAGGGGATCCCAGACCCATTGGCTGAGTTCACCGACCAGCAGGAGTAGGACTTCATCAGGGCCCGATTCTCGTGGGACCCCAAGAAAAAGATTTTTTCACCGACGGGCCGACTAGGAAATTCATGAGATTACTGGTAATTATCCTTTACCACTTTACATATTAGGTTCTGATCAACAAAGTCTACTACATTCTAGTCACATTCGTAAATGATTCACGGTCCATTTTGCAGAGAGAGCAACACAAGCTTGCGGCCGAGAGCGACTCGTCGACTCAGTTGACTCAGTCGTCGGCGAAGTACAAGTGGGACACTCCTTTCAACTGGGCCATAAACATAATGATGGGACACCTGCCCGGCCAGCGGCCACAATATGGATGTGTGCATGGCGCCAGGGATAGGGCCACTTGGAAGTACTATTATAGCGAGGACCCCGAGGCCAAAAGACAGAGAAAGAAGTTCAGTCAAGTGACTATCAATGAGAAGGTGGCGCGGGCGATGGAGAAAGCAAAAGCTGAGACCAAAGCTGAGATAATCGCTGCCTGTAGATCTGATTTCGTGGATGCCTTTACAAGCTTGATTCCAACAGTGGTCACATGGGTGCAACAAAATCCAGATGCGCCACCAAGTGATTTTCCCATGCCCAGCTTCACCGGGAGCGACTCAATGAACATCGCACCCATACCCGTACCTAGTATGGCAACCGCACCCGCACCTCCTCCAGCACCTGCTCCTCCGCCCCAGCTCTCACAACAGCCCTAGCTCCGTCTCTGGCTTGAATGTCGGGCCATCGACATTGGCTGAGCTCGACGCCCTTCAGGTAAATACGCGTCGTCGCACCTTCATCAACTCAACTAATTAATTAATCTTCAGTTGCCATTCTTTTTGGATCTCTAACGCCGCACGTATATGTCTTTGTAGGCCGACTCCACTCCGTGCACCCTCCTTTACAACATGAAGGGCGTGGGTTGGTGGATGTGGGGAAGGGTACTATAGTGAAGCCTAAGGATTGATTGTTTCACCGCCGGCAGATGCCTGATAACGCCTTAAGGGTCTCCGTGGTGAGTGTGAAAGCAGGCTACGAGGGTCTCCCTCGTCCGATAGAAACCGACATGGGATGACGAGACCCCTACGCAGCTTGGCCAATGCAAAAATTGGCCGATCCTGTGGCCGAAAAATCTTCTTCGTGTCAAGGTGGCTGGAGCACACCAACGGGACCTCAGGAAGGTATGACCACAACACCACCTACACAAGTACAACCATCGTCTGTGCTGCTTGCTGAGATCGAGAGACCTGAGGAAGGAGGGCCAACCGTTTTGCCAGGCAGATGATGCCATCTGCCCCATGGAAGAGGATAGGGATCATGACATGGAGGAGGCCGACGATGACCCTAACCAGTATTTCAATACTGCCTTTGACAACGAAGTAACAATGAGTCAACCATATGAATATGAGATGACTGTACCAGAGCCGGAACATCCTTGGGAGTGCAAGAAGTCTTTGTTCATGCAATCCTCGCTAGGACACGCCTCCAGATGCCGGCTCCACCCAAGCTCACTATATCCAGAGTCTCCAATGCTGAGCCCGGCAACACTAGGGGTGGTGCTCAGGGAGGGTTTGACAGACCCACCAGCACCTCAGCCCACCAAGAAGAAGCAGAGGAAGAGACCCCGGCGGCAGAAAATCCAATAAAGCTGGCAATGTTGGTTCTAGCAGCCAGCTGCCTTCGACCAAGGTTGACCGTGTACCGATGAAACATGTGCCATTAATCCATGTCGCGGGAGAGCCAATGGTACCGGCGAATGCACTAACTGCCATAGCAGGGGATCTCAGGTGACTCCATGACCATGTGCTTTCGACAGAGAGAAGCCTCCTCACCTCGGATGATCCCAAGATACCCACTTTATACGATTCATGTGCCGAGCAGTTGCATATGTATGTCCACACATGCCACGACGGACCTCTTCTTTCCTGAGGTTTGATTACATCTTCCAGATGTTTCAAATGAGGACACTCGATATTACGTTTGTCCTCCTGTATGCGCTGCACATGAACTACATCGTCAGAAGAGAGCAAGTCACCCGGTCTTGCGGTCGCGGTCACCATACTACATGCATGAGGGCTTCTTGTCAATCAATGACGCCAACCGTCAATATGCGAGTCAGTACATCGAAGAATTCTTGGTCAGCAATAAGGACAAAGAAATGATTCTCCTACCTTATCATCCCAGGTAAGTCATCCGCGGGTAGCACTATAACACATACATTCTATCATGCATTTCAATAGTTACTTTGCACGCGCTTATGGAGTGCTAAACTTTCATCGTGTTGTTTTTTTTTGTGTTGATTTGCGCGCAGCGGGGGAAAAGAAAGATTACACACACATAAAGTATGTTCTAGACAGAGCTATGCTGGGCTTCAGCATGCGGGGTGGATACATTCAAAGCAAAAAAACAAATAAGGTCGGGGTCTGTTTTAGCCACAAGACTGACTTCTGTTGCATTCAGCCACCGGCAAGAAGTGAGAATGATGGATTCTACGTCATCCATCTAATGATGGAGTACAGAAGGGATGTGAAATCACTTTGCATGAAATCTTCATCTGATACCAATATCCAGAGATGGGCCGAAGCCTTTGGAGGCGTGCCGGATAATCGACTTCGAAATGATTTCTACCGGATCCAGTAGGAAATTGCGTCCATCATCATGAAAGATGTCCTCGAAGAGAATGGGATGTTCTACGGTGGTCAAATATCGCGGGCTGACGTCCGAACCCGCATTTTCCTACAACGTCAGGACATGACGTCTTTCACTAAGCTTGGATCCGTCCTCCCAGATATGGACAGATGGGAAGAGTGCACTGCTTAAAAACAATGTGTCTGTTTAGTTACTTGTTACTTTCTCTATACGACGAAACTTCGAATATCTCAGCATGACGAAACTATTAGATGTATCGTGCCGCGGTCTAGCTAATTACTTTCGGTACGATGAAATTTGTTAACTATGTTTATTATATATGTTGCTTCTATTTCATAACTGTTTCGTTCAATTCGCTTCATGATATATATATGCATCTCTGGCAGGTATATAGATCAACGATGGCGAGAAAGTGGTATGCCGTGTATGTAGGGCATGTTCCGGGTGTGTATGATGAGTGGCCAGAGTGTCAGGCCCAGGTCTCTGGCTTCTCCGGCGGAAGCCAGAAAGGGTTTGATAGCAGAGCGGAAGCCGAAACTAGTTACTTGAGATTCATGGCACAACAGGGGATTCAGAATCAACGCCGCTTCAAAAACTACTACATAATACCGCTTTTGATCATCGTGATCGCTCTTATCTCGTAGGTCATAGTTTAGGTAGATGATGAAACATGTGTCTACGGTGACAATGTAAGAGACATGTGATCATTAACTTGTATCGCTATTTCGAGATGATGATGAGATCGACATCATTTGTGTTCGATAATGATGATATGACTAGATCATTGATGGCGCGCGTTGCTGCGCCCTTTTATTTTGACTATAAAATGGTAAAAATGTACTTGAAGATACACTAATGTTAGAAAAATTACTTACAAAACTTTGGGCACACATGCATATGCTTACCATAGTGTGTCGAAGAGGAATATGAACATTCATTATCTCACATTGTTGTGAAATATTGTGTTGTGCATCAAAGCATAGAACAATGTAGCCAAGCATCAAATGCTATCAACTAAGAAAGACCCATTGTACATTTTTTTCTTCTGAAGGTGGTAACACTTCTACTTTCATTAATATAGAGACTTTGGGCTATGGTTAGCTCAGCTACAATCAAGTATCCACAAGGACCCCAGCTCCAGAAAATAAGCTTGAAAGAAAGTCCTTTTTATTTGAGTGGTTTCGAGGAGACAATACCCTTTTTCCTTAAACATTCAACACAAGTTGAATCAAGGAATAATAATTTAACTGGAAATGTTGATTACATGATAGCAAGCATAGCATTATAAAGAATACATATTTAATTGAGAGCATTGACTACAAAATTGTAAGGACATTTTACAAAACATAAAATAATCAAATCATGCTGATAACAGCATGCACATCCTTCCCTTTGTTTGCAGTACAATAGTTCTTGAACACGGGCTGCAGTAGCAAACATATGGTTCAAAATGGATGCTAGTTACACATTTGTTTTTGTTTACTATCTCTGGTTTGGAGTATTAAGCAGAGCCTGCAATGCAGAATGTGAGTTAATCTAGGCAGAATACCACGAATAATCTACAAATTGATGCACTTAATTTTTGCCAAGCATAGAAAATTGTGACATATATGTCAATCTAAAGGACATGAAGCCACGCTGCTAGAGGCCTATACAAGACATACATGGCACTTCTATTCAGTTTTATATTTGCCTGTTTAAGGAGACATAATCTGAGTCATAAACATGTAGATCAAAAAATGAAATCAATACTATGCCACAGTCCTGTTCAACATCGATCCATTTGGCTTTATATGTAGTGCATATATGTCTGCAAATGACACATTAATCAAAATAATATTAAGAATGATAGAAAATGGAGGTGGCTGCCTGGCAGAAAAGGTAAGCAAGGGTGACTTGCTCATAGATCATTTTCTTCAGTATCACTTTTTCACGAATACGTTCTTCAGTATCACTCAAGCATCATTACAGAATTACATACCTGAATAAGAGAAAATTTCAATGTTTTGTCAATATGAATGATGGTTACTTGCTCGTGCATTTGTAAAATAACAAAATAAAACCTCCAAAGAAGAACTATAATATGGTGGACGTTTTGCTTATCAATAATATGGCTGTATGCATCTATCTGATGCAGAGGCCGGGGCAAACCCCTTTTTAAAAAAAAGGAAGAACTATAAACCCCTCAAAAAAGGACTAACTATAATATTTTACTGTTAGTCTGTCGTGCGGCGCCGGCCGGACGTTCTGTTCCTCAAGTTCTGTTCCTACTTGTGCGTGGTCTTGTCGTTCATTTTCCGACGCGAGATGAATCTGGTCAAGCAAGCCGGTGGCTCGTAAACTAAGTACGTTTGTATGTTAGCTACTTTGCTAGCACCTACATAAGGAATCGATCAAGTCACGTGCATGAGTTGTATGTGTGTGTCTCCCGACGGACACTGCATGA